>NC_136491.1:144510493-144617993 GCF_053919585.1 Euprymna scolopes
AAAATCGATTTTTCTACCTGGTTGTTAGTGGTTTAATTTATGGTGAAGCGTTTATTCAGTAAAAAAAATAATAGCGTCGAGTGTAACGTAAGAACGAGAAATAATGTCCAACATGAGGGTATCACATTTTATGAGTCTTCATAATCGCAAAAAAAATAGAACATTAAATAAAATACTGAGGGAGATTTGGTTTTAAAAAGAGTCCCCACCCCTCCAAATTAAATTAATGTTAATATTTTTAAATATAATATAAAGAGGTGGGGGTTAAAAACTATATCTCCCTCCGAAAACAAAACGATAAACAAGAACAAAAAAATGAAAATGAACAAGAACAAAAAATGAAATTAAAAGGATTCTTAATAAACGATAGCAAAGTTTTCGATAAAATAGATTAATAAATTTCTTTATTGATTACTTTTTATCTTAATGTTCGATTTAACAATCTTGAAGTAAAAATAAAACAAATTTAAAAAATAAAACAAATTAAAAATGACTTAACGAGAGATTTTTAACACACAGCATATCTCCCGCCAAAAAAATGTTTCGCTTTTTATTTATTAGTTTTATGGATTAGTTTTTATTTATTAGTTAATTATAAAAGCCCCACTAAAATTAGTTCCTGTACCTCAAAACTAACAACGATGTTAAGGTAATTTTTAAGCCGCCAGTGTGCAGATTTGTGACTACATATTTCCAACTTGTTAGGCCTGCACACTTCGCCTCGACTCTATCGCTTCACGACTCGTAAAGAAGCGATATCTGTACAAAATGATCCCAATGATAAATGATTGTACAAAACATGTATCATTCTCTGAGTTTTCACAGTCAGAATCCAATGACAAGCAACTGCAAGATAACCGGTAACTGTATCACACCGCAGGTTTTCTTGAGTGTCCTTCGCACTGACTTGTCGAAAGATACTTTCAGACACAGAGGTCAAGCCATCGTGTATTTGGAAACAAACATGTAATGCAACCTATTTCATAGATATTTGTTCATGTTGATGTAATATATAATACCCTAACTGGATGATATTCCTTTGGTTGCCAATCAGACACAGATAACCGTCAGGGGCATGCATTTTATATGTATAGACAAATAAAAAATACATATATATACACACACATATATATACATATATACACACATGTATATATACATACATATACATATATACATGCATATATATAGACATACATATACATACACGTACATACATACATATACAGACATATATATAAATATATAAAATTTAATATTAATTCCCCGAAACAGTGTTTCATGGTAAACAACTGATGATCCCTTGAAAAATAAATTACTGGTATTATAGTAAATTCGAGAGCGAGTTGATGCAGTGATTGCAGGTGATTAAATGACTCACTGACTAGATGGTTTTCTAACGAATGATAAAATATATTTTTTGTATAGTTTTAAAAGTTAAAAGCTTCAAAGACTATATATATATATATATATATATATATATATATATATATATATATATATATATATATATATATATATACATTAGGGTAGATCGATTTTTCACTTTTTTTTTAAATATACTTGGCTTGACCCAGGAAAATTGTGTAGTATATAAAAATTAAATATGATGCAAAAATTAGATCTTTTACTTGCACCATTTTTTTGAGGAAATGACATTAAAAATCATCTACATAAATGAATTGAAAAATCTTTGGGTTTTTTTATATATTTACCCTATAAATTGGCTAGAAAAATATTATTTTCAATATTTAAAACAAAAAACGTTATTTGTATTCATTAAAATAAAATGTTAAGTTCAAACAGATAAAAGATAAGTAGAATTTTAAAAATTTCCCCCCTCCCCATTGCCCCTGGCAGCTCTAACATTCGTCTTTTAACTTCCTTAATAAAATTGGAAATGATAAAATTTTAAAAGATTTAAAGAACAGATAATTGTTTTTGTAATAAAAAAGAAAAATATGTGTGTTCTCGTAGAAAACATAGTACATCAAATTGCTGCACCTGATGTACAGCAATTTGATACAATATGATTTGACCAAGAGGATACACATTCGAAGCAAGTACAGGCCTCATTTAACAATACCTTTGCAGTGTTATATGCCCGTGTTTTTCAGATCCATAAACTGATTCAGAAGCTTCGGTTGTTAATTTAACTACCCTTTCAACACTTTAACTTAGTTCCATTCATTAGTGAATCCAAAAGTTCTTAAAATATTTCTGTAAATGCCGATTCACAGACTCCACTTTGTGAAAGGTTAATTAACTCAGACCAATGTTAGGTATTTTGATTTGCGTTATTTTTTTAAATCATTTTTTGGCTGGTTCCTGGCTCCTGAGAGAATATAAAATTACTTTATTGAGCTAACTTAAAAATGTAAGCTAATCTATTTTAATGTTTATAATGAAATGCAAACAGAAATTAAATGAATCAATAAACAGACAATGCTTATTACCTAATTGACAACATGATTTTATTGCTTCTTCTCATTTGATTTTACCATAACATACAATAGATTTTCAGGCTGTAAAGCAAAAGACTTGTGCTGTAAATTTTGTAAAAGTAATCTGTTGAATTTCAGGTGGTTGTTTCTTGATCCTATTGATCATATTGAAAATATACAATATACAATTGCTGGTTATAGAACTTATTATCAAACCAGCTAACTGCATATACTTCAATTATAAATTGAATGAGGCTATGAAGTTTGCCAGACATTTCTTGTGGATAGGCACCTCGTGTCCATAAGCACATTGGTCTGATGGCCAAAATTAACCATCTTCCTGATTATAGGCCCAATTTTCTAGGCTGCGAATTTAGGATAAACTTTTCCTCTAGAAATGGGGAGTGTATATTAGAATAAAAGTCTCTGGTCAGATATTAGTTCACATATTTCCTCAGCCGTAAAACAAATATCCAACTGGTTTAAATGCTTCTTGGGGTAAAGATTTTAATCATTACTAAATAATTTACCAACGAAAGTTGTAGGAATTTTTGTTGCTCCCTCTATATGTTAAAAAGGACCTTTAAATGGAAGCTCATTTTGGTTTAACGCGCAACGAATGGTGTATAATTTTGTCTGTAGTTTTCTCTCAACAGATGCTACAAGTTCAGCCTCACAACTTGTATTTGTATTAGTGTTTTCTACCAAAATAGCCTTAATTGCAGATACACCATTGTATTCTTTCAGAGCACCAACAAATTCCTCTGCAAGAACATTTCTAGTTGAACCAATGTTAGGGATAATTCTATGATTGAGATAACTACTTTGGTGTTCCACCTCTTTTGTGAAGGTCAAATGGAGTTCTGGTCTCTTTGTTTGTTTTTTTTATATTTTCTCTCCAAAATCTCTTTATACAACACTGTATTTTTATGATTTATTCCATCAACTCAAATACAAACAAGCTTTCCACATTTCCACCATGTCTTTGATGGGCATTTTCTTTTATTCTTTCCTTTGCTCTATCTATTTTGCATTTATCAATGATAATATCTTTTATATCAACATTAGATTTGAGGAAGCCCATGGCCTCTAAATCTAAAATCAATGCAATAGCAAGGCTGGCTCCAAGGTTGGAAGAAATATCACCCCTGATTAATTCTATAGAATATCGAGGGATTTCGATAAGACTGTAAAACGCTTGCGGGATGTCTCTCAGACTCGTATCTTTTTTTTTTTTTTTTTTTTGGCTCTCTGATATTTCAAATATCCCCTCTCTTCCACTGGAACCTGAAATATCACTATTTCAAGCAATTTAAATGTAATTTAAACTGAATCATATAAAAGTATCCAGATTTTAAACGAAACAGTAATAAAAACTTCTTGAAGACGACTGAAGAAAATCACCTAAAAGTACTTTAAAAAAAAAAGCAGATTGACGAATATGATTACGGAACCTTCCCACACAAATTCGACCAAGACATAAGAATGAGCATTCGAAAAATGGAAAAAATACAAAAAAAAATCATTAAGCAAAAATATGCTATTTAACAATATCTGAATGCTTATACATATATTAGGTTGTTGCAAAAATAATGTCGTTATTTGATGTTCAATTCAAAAGATCATAACTCCTTTTTTATAATAAACTTTATTAATCGAAATAAGAACCATTAGAATCGACACATTTTTGTTCAACAAGAAACAAGTTTATTTATCCTATTAGCATAGAAACCCAGAGTTCTACAAGCGATGCAATCATTGAATGCCAATTCGCCATTTCAGTTTTTGTAGCATTTTTTGTGCAAGAAGTTTTCGAGATGCTTGAAAAAGTGATAATCGGTGAGAAGTCCAGTAAATATGGCAGATGAGGCAAAGTCTCATAGCTCAAGTCGTTCAGCTTCTGCAGGGTCAGTTGAGCAACATGAATGCGAGCTTTGTCATGGAGGAGAATTGGTCCCTTCACATTGACCAATCTCGGTAACATATGTTTGAGCTTCTGATGCATTTCGTCAATTTTTCAGCAGTATTTCTCCGCCATAATCATTTCGCTCGGATTCATTTTTGCTGTGTAGAAGACACCTCAAAACGACGACTTTTTTATTATCGTTCAATTCATGCGGCACACATTTATCCAACGTTTTGACTTCGATATTTGCTTTAAATGGCGAATGACTGTTGAGTGGCCGACCTCGAGTTCAACAGCAACTTCTCGTGTGATTTTGCAAAATTTGGCTTCAATTAAGGCTTTCAAATGTTCGTTATCAACTACAGTCGGCTGGCCATGACCACCTTCGAGGCTATTGTCCCCATTGCAAAATTTCTTGAAACACTGTTGTGCCACACGTTCGTTAGTGGCTGCTGGGCCAAACACATCATCGGTATCACGAACTCTCTCAGCAGCTTCTCGGCCTAGTTTGACCTCGAACAAGAAAATCGCGAGGACTTGAATTTTGTCTATTCTGTCAAAAAGCCTACAAAAAATAATTAATGAAGAAATTGAGAATGGTAACGAATAAGACGATTCGATAGAGCAAAATGTGCTTAAAAATGACATATAACTATATATATCAATGAATTAATTCAGAAATCTAATATATAAAAGGCAAAATGTGTGTTTGTACGTCTGTCAAAAACTTTCGCTACACGTCGGATCCTGACCAGATCGGTATTATTTTCAAGCTTGATCTTTCAGATGACAAATATTGAAAAATTGATCAAAAACATTAATTCTTTCATCCTTAACTCGTCCGTACAAGGAGGGGTCATTTTTTTTTTTTTTTGCATCGACATTTTCGCAAAGTCATTGTCTCAGTTAGATTGACTACGCTCAATTACAACACTCGGGACTTTCAGTCGCGCTATGGAGACATCGGCGGAAACGTCACATCTTTTTTTTTACCTTTTTTCTCCTTTGCGTTGTGGGTTCGAGCCAGCCTGCCTACTATCACTTATTTTTTTAAACCTCTCTCCGCCCGGGCTGCCTACTGTTGCTTTGATGCCCCCCTACTACCACTTTTTTTACGCCACCCATCTCATGAGGTTCCTTACTACACAACTTACACATACCCGGGCAATGCCTGGCACTCCCGCTAATCATATATAAAAGTAACATTTGTGAAAAAACGATATTGTTTTTGCACCAACTTTACATACATATATATACACAGGTATATATACAAATACATATATATACACCTACACATACACATATACATATATGTACTTATACATATTACTATAGCGATAAAAGGAGAAATAACTCTAAATAAAGAAAATAAACATTATCGCCTCTAATAGATCTTTAAAAAGACTGGAAAGTTCTACAGAGGAACCGAGGAAAATATGGCAGCGTCGCCGGACACTGAAATATCATTGTGTAAATAATTAAAGGTTTCTGCTGTGAATAAATTGTGTTTAAATTATAATTAGCTTGCCTGCTTCTTATAAGAATATCCAATGATCCTGATACCACAATTTCTCCGAACACACACACACATACACATAATATGTATATATATATATATATATATATATATATTTATATATATGTACATATATGTTAATATATATATATGAATATATATATGTGTATATAACTGTATATATACATGTACATAATATAACTACTTAATTTACTCACATAAAATTAATATACGAAAGTATAGATTTATGCGTAAACTTTAAGTATTTACTTCAAAAGTGCTCAATATGTAGGTAGAGCTAGTTAGTAATTTATAAAATATATATGGCAATTAAGCTACACTGAATATTCCGCGTTTGATCCACTCTAGGACTCTTCAGGCTGAAGAGTCCTAGAGTGGATGAAACGCGGAATATTCAGTGTAGCTTAATCGCCATATATATTTTATAAATTACTACATATATATATATATATATATATATATATATATATATATATATATATATATATATATATACTGATTGCACCATACCTCAGAGATATGCCATGGATAGTTCCAGGTCAGCTTGAGCAAGGTGTAGCACTTTTTAGCCTTCCTTTAATGTTTCCTTGGCAGTTACCATACTGCATAGATTAGACCGTCTCAGTTGAGGCATGCATTGTAACCTGCAAAAACACTATGTGCTATTTAACAATCAGCACTTGTACCCCCGTCGACGTAAACACCCCTGACGGACCCGAGAAGCAGCTAAATCCCACCCCTGCATATATATATATATATATATATATATATATATATATATATATATATATATATATACTAGCATTTCAACCCGGTGTTTCCCGGGTGTTTGGGGGTGTATGTTGAGAGAAAAAAAGCGGTCAATTGTTTTTTAACTTTGACCCCTATTATGACCCCTTAACATTTATTGTTTTGTGCTCAAATCAAATTATAAAGTTAAATCCATGTCCAAGGAACCTATATCGAAAATTACAATTGTTTATACAGAAAATTGGCAGAGGAGTTTGGTAGAGTTCTCAAAGGTCAACTCATTGAACTTTGACCCTTTAACAGCCAATTGTCTGGCCGAAAACGGATGACGAAGATTTTCCCATGTTTCAGTACGTTGTATATCAAATTTTTAGTCTCTAGACTTAAAATTGACAGAATTATTGCGTAGGGAAATGTACACAGACACACAGACACACGGACACACAGACACAGACACGTTCACTTTTATATATATATATATATATATATATATATATATATATATATATATATATATATATATATTTAAATAAAAAAAATGAGGAATAAATATTCAGAAAATTTTATTGTCTAATCGGATCAATAATGACGAAAATTAGAAGAGAGTAGGAAAAATCCTCTTTAGGTATTTTAAAGCTTAATGAAGAGAAGAAAAGCTGGCATTATACATTATTTGAAATACTCTGGCCTAAGGAGTTTTTTTTCTACTCTTCTGATTTTCGTCCTTATTGATCTGATCGCACAATAAAGTTCCATGTAACTTTTATTCTTCATCTTTTAAATTTAATTTATGAAGTGCTCCTTTTAAATAGGTAGAGCTTCAACTATCTTGATATGTTTACTTTATTAAAGATAATATCTTTTTCAGGTTCATTTATTATAAATAAATAAATATATACATATATATGTATATATATATATTTATTTATAATATATATATAAGCATACATATATATATTATATATATAATATATATATTTATAATATATATGCACACACACGCATATATATATATATATATATATATATATATATATATATATATACGAGGTGTCTCCAATAAGTTTTCAGACTTTTTTCGTATGGCCACTTGTATTGATTGTATACACATGAAACTCTAGTCCCCCTTCAAAATAATCTCCGGTTAAAATAGAGTTGTTTTACTCTTCCACCAACATCTGGAAACCCTCATGGAAATCCAATTTTGTGAGCATGTCAATGACCCTTGTCCCAGCTTCTTTCATTTCCTAAATTGTTCTATAACGACAGCCTCTAAGGTTTTCCTTGAGCTTAAGGAATAGACCAAAAGTCACAGGGAGCAAGGTCTGGACTATAGGGAGGGTGGCGAACTGTCTTGATGCCTATCTTTGTTTAATATTCTGTGACAAGGATAGAGCACCCTTGGGACAAACTTCGCACAAATCTTCCGCATCTTTAGTTCCCAGTGAATAATTGTGTGACATCAAACTGTGCATTTATTGTCTCCATAGACACACGATGCCCCTTATTCATGAAATTCTTTATTTTTGGGCCAATTAACTCTGGTGTTTTAATATCCTTACTCCTCTCACACCTCTCATCATCCCTCACAGACTTCCTGCCTTTTTTTAATCACTTATGCCACTCAAAAATTGATGTTTGATTCATGCAAGATAGTCCAGAACAGTCTGAAGCATTCCATAGATTTCTGTGGAATTTTTCTAAGTTTAGAACAGAATTTCATTGTTCTTCTAAAGTGTCCTCGCGTGCAGATTGCATTTTTGAAATTCACCAACTGTGATAACCAGGCTTTAGAAGGGTGTATTCCAATTCTTGCTATAGCTGTTCGTTTAAACCTGAAATCAAAAAATTGGCTGCTGTATCATAAGATGTATAGCAATAACATACTCAATTTTCAAGAGCCTACGACGATTTTAAATTCCTGAACAAATAGAAGTCTGGAAACTTATGTAAGGTACTCCGTAGATATATATATATATATATATATATATATATATATATATATATATATATATATATATATATATATATATATATATATATTGGCAACAAGTCATTATTTAAGCACGTCTGATTGAACACGACAGTCTTTTTTCCGATTTTGTTGGATAACTTTTCAATTAGCCGAGCGGTCTTCTTTATTTCGGCTGGTATGTTGTATATTATGGCGCCCAATAGTTGTTGTTTGGTGATATTCTTCTCAAGCGCTTTCAATCAGTGCATCTGATCGTGGTCAGAAGCGATTGTTGTTGTTTATATTTTTTTATTGAAGCTTTGTGTATTTATAGTTACTTCTATTTTTTTTTTTTTTTTTTTTTTTTGCTTTCCAAATTAGTAGGCACTTGCGTCCAAGGAACGATCTGCCTTGTTTGCGGTGAAGATAAGTAAAAAAAAAATACAGAGATTGAGCACTGTTCTTTTTCTGAGCACTGTTTAAATATAAATATTTAAATTATGGAAAATTAAGAAAACCGCTAGAAATCCATACAATTTATTCCTTTATTATTAATTAATTAAATTAAATCAACAAAAGAAACCTTTACCGAAACCCTGCTCTTTAACTATGTGTATTTTTAAAGAAAACATATAAAGAAAAAAGTAGCTTTATCCATAATCTTTATTTTATCATAAACCTTTATTCTATGTTCATTTTCTGTTCTTGAAACGAAAGGACAAAAACGAATAAGAAATGGCAATAAAAAGAAGGGGCATGAATAAAGGACATATTAAAGACGCTGACCAATCCTTATATTACCATATGAGTACATTCCTCTCTTAATTGGCATAATAAAGCCTCTCCTTCGCACCCAGAGCGATACACCAAGCAGAAACAGAAACACGCAAATTTTCCATCCACGCATACATGTACACACATTCAGATGCATATAAACATATATTAATATACAGAATACGCATATACCTATAAAGATACATGCATATATACGAATATATGCATATGTTTAGTATATGGAATAGTGAATACGAATATGAATAGACTAGTAAGTATAATAAAAGAAACACACTTCTGAAGTCGACGACATATGTTTGCCATACTTTAATCTATACGTTATATTGTTATCCGCTATTGCATATACGAAATTTCTTCTTTTAAACCCCCGCATATATATATATATATATATATATATATATATGTGTGTGTGTGTGTGTGTGTGTGTGTGTGTGTGTGTGTGTGTGTGTGTGTGTGTGTGGAGAGAGAGACAGACAGACAGAGACAGAGACAGAGACAGAGAGAGAGAGTCATCAACATACGGATTGTTTCACTCTATCAGAGCTCTTTATTATGGCTAGACCAAGACTCATCCCAAGCCCGAGATTGAATGAACAACCGTCAAGAGTTGATAGATAAAGCGCATGGATAAGAATGGTCGGAAATGATATGTAACAATGCTTTATACAAAACATTGATCGCCACTCGCACGGTGATCCATTTGTTTACTTACAAAGAGCTTTGCATTACGCTAAAGCAGTAGCAAGCTATATCAATTACCAAGAGTGCTCGACCCGAAAAGGAGTCAGGACTCATATATATATATATATATATATATATATATATATATATATATATATATATATATACATGTACGTACCTTATATATATACATATATATATATATATATATATATATATATTATATATATTACTACTTAATTTACTCACATAAAATTAATATACGAAAGTATAAATTTATGCGTAAACTTTAAGTATTTAAATAAAACGTGCTCAATACATAGGTAGAGCTAGTATGTAAGTTATAAAATATATATGGCGATTAAGCTACACTGAATATTCCGCGTTTCATCCTCTCGAGGACTCTTCAGGCTTATGCGCAAATTTTGTGGTTGTTTGTGGTTTTTATATACGCATCTTCTATTGAGATTTTTGTTAGCCAATCAGCTTTCTAGTATCCACCGCGCCCTTCCTATCAGCCAATGAGCATGCACTTATCGGACAAAGGCATATTTGACCTCTGGTTGACCTGTTCCTTTGTGTGTGCTCTATTTAGCCTGGATATCTAGTTTCTTGATCTGTTTTAAATCTAGGTTAGTGGGATTTTTTATGTTAGTTTATATATAAATATATATATATATATTTATTTATGTACATACATATATGCATATATATATATATATATACATATATGTGTGATCGTTTATGTATATTGTTCAATAAAAAAACACCGTATGAAAACAACACTTTTATTGTTCAATAAAAAACACCATATGAAAACAACGCTAGCAAATAAATACTGGGAACTCAAGGAAAGCGGACATTCGCCGGTAGTTGAATGGAAAATAATAAGACAAGCTACCACGTGTAGGGACCTAGACGACCCAAGTAGATTATGCCTTCATGAAAAATTTGCTATCCTGTACTTTAAAGAACCCCAACATCTATTAAACTGTAGAAGAGAAATAGCAAACAACTGTGTTCACAAGATAAAATTTACTCTAGGATAGCTATGCAAATAGTTTTAAAACTATCAAAAACAATAGAAAATAAACAAATAAATTAAATAAACATGAATATGCATAAACGATCACACATATATGTATATATATATATGTATATATATATATATATGTGTGCATATATGTATTAACATATATATAAATATTTATATATAAACGAACATAAAAAACACTAACCTATATTTAAAACAGATTAAGAAACTAGATATCCAGGCTAAATAGAGCACACACAAAGGAACAGGTCAACCAGGGGTTAAATAGGCTTTTGTCCGATAAGTGCATGCTCACTGGCTGATAGGATGGGCGCGGTAGATACTAGAAAGCTGATTGACTAACTAAAATCTCAATACAAGATGCGTATATAAAAACGACAAACAATCACAAAATTCGCGCATAAGCTTGAAGAGTCCTAGAGTGGATGAAACGCGGAATATTCAGTGTAGCTTAATCGCCATATATATTTTATAACTTACTGACTATATTATATATATATATATTATATATATACATATATATATATTATATATATATATATATTTGTGTGACTTACATTTAGACCCTGATTTTTTCTAAGATGGACAAGTATATGTTGCGTGTTCTACAGTCGGAACATCAAACAATCTCTGCATCTGCACAGTAAAAGGGACACCTCAAATACCTTTAATATATATATATATATATATATATATATATATATATATATATATATATATATATATATATGAGGTGCCCCTTTTACTGTGCAGATGCAGAGATTGTCTGATTTTCCGACTGTAGAACACGCAACATATACTTGCCCATCTCAGAAACAATCAGGGTGTAGATATAAGTTACAAAAATGTAAAAATTGTCCCTGAGCCTTATTAATGGTTATTGCAAACGCCAAGCAAATTGTGAAGTGCAATATCTTAAATTAAAATGGTATATCGGTTTAAATCATTTAATGCATGTTCACTATCCATTCTTCCTGAGGTTGACAAAGAGGAAAATATGAGAGTTTAATTTTACTATAGAAATGTATGTGAGCATGCACTGGAAAATCTCGTAAAGCAAAAAATTCAAGCGATTTTCTTTTTGTATGAAAGTATAGTGTTTTATCAAAAATAAATCGATAAAAAAATTGAAAAGAAAACTGTTTCAAGAATAAATCAACAAAGTGGGACACTGATGATAATTCAGAAGGAAGAAACTACAAATATTGTAAGATAAGTTTAAAAAAAGGAAATAGTTTGGTAAACTGTTCTTTTTAATTCAAAGAAAATATATTGCTTTCAAATATAATTAATGAGAATATTCGTAAACATTTTGGTGCTTCTTTGTTATTGCAGCGAAATTCAGAAACCGAAATATTGATTTTCAAGTGAAACCAATAGTATCTACTGAATTTCCATGTCGCAGTAATGAAAATATTCAAAATTTACGAAAAACGATAAGGTAGAAATTTATTATTAAAGAGAATAGTTTTCAAAATTAGAAACTTTTAGCTATTTCCTTGGTGTTTACGTCATATGTCACGTGACAAAACTGACAAAGCCGAAATTGTTAAAAAATGTAAGTAGTTATCATTTTTTTAATCAAATATCAACAATTCGGCTGGCCGATTTCACTTCAATAATGAAGAAGCACCCTTTTTATCGGCAGATGTACACAACGAAAATCCCGTAATATTTTTGGAGGTTCTCTTGCAAGATTTGACCCGGATCCTAGGGATTTTGGGTCAATTGTAAGCAATACAATGAATAAAAAATAATAACCTACTGTAAATTTCCTGAAAAAAAAAATATATATATATATAACTACTTCATTTACTCACATAAAATTAATATACGAAAGTATAAATTTATGCGTAAACGTTAAGTATTTACTTCAAAAGTGCTCAATACGTAGGTAGAGCAGGTTAGTAAGTTATGAATTATATATGGCGATTAAGTTACACTGAATATTCCGCGTTTCATCTATACTAGGACTCTTCAGGCTTATGTGGATATATATATATATATATATATATATATATATATATATAAGGATAAATAGTTAATAAAACATGTTAAAAAACACTTTGAAAAAGAGTTAAAAACATATTTAATTTTATTTAAGAGGGAGCGCAAAATAAGTGGATAGTCCTTAATCCGCAGAGTTTCGAATAAATACTTTCTTTCTCATCGGAGGGTAGGATTTTAGCAAAATATGGGAATATATATATATATATATATATATATATATATATATATATATATATATATATATATATATATATATATATATATATCCTCATGAAAAGTTGCATTTTCTATTGTCTATTTACTTTTATTATTATTTTTTTTTGTAATTTTTTAATCAATACTAGTTGGGTTTTTCCAAGAGATCGTGAATTTTTTCACCATAAATAGCTCGATGAAATGTTTTCTGGTGTTTTTTTAAAGAAAACATTTTTGTTTATTTAAAACAGAATTTTTTATAAGAAAAGATTAATGCTTTTCATGAAAATTGTACATTGTTAGATGAAAGTACAGCAAAGATTGTTTTCAAGAGAATGCACAAAAAATTTGTTGTCAACAGATGTTAAAAAAGCATTAAAAATATACGTTCCATCATCAGAAAAATAATTTGAAAAAAAAGAGATTTTCATGAAAAAAAAAAGCAACAAAAAATATTAATTTAGTGTTTCAACATTTAATCAACGCTCGGCTATGATTGCCAGTCTAGCCCTAACCATAATTGACAGAAAATCCAGTTCGCTTCAAATTCTATTTTCAATTTTTAAGTGGATTATCAACAATTGTAAAATAATAAATTTAAACAAAATGCAAAAAATTCAACAATTAAAGATTTTTAAAGGGGGCTCAGTTTCTCATACAAAGTCTTAGTAAATCGATCCCCTTAACTGGAAACACTCAGGGGAAACACTAAACCAAATTATTGCCAGTATGTTTGGGAGTTCTTTTCGTTTATTTTTTTATTTTCCATTTATTTATTTTTTTGTTTTGCTTGTTTTTTCTTTTAAATATTTTCAGCAGATTATTATTTATTTGACACTCAGCTTCCAGATTCTGCATTTTTTTAAATGCCAAAGATTCAGTATTTAAAGATTTATAAGGGTCGCTTACTTTCTAATATAACGTAAGTAGATATAGAAGTTTGTGGTGGTTTCACGATGAAACTTGTTATAACAGTGTATTAATATTATTTTCTTAGTAAAAATAATATTTAGGTTTCGATATAAATTCCTAGACTGATTTCACTCTAAATAATTTAGGTGGCTCAAATAAGAATCTCATTAGTCACTGAAGAAATTTACGTCAAATTCCATGTTAATCATTAATTTCCTGAATACTAAAAACATGATCCACAATGCTGGCTTTGCTGCTAATATCCATTTTCGATGAATATTTGACAGGAAAGCGACCACATGTGGTTAATTAAAATTAAATTTTGTATCACATGATTATATTTTCAATAATCACATGAAGGAAGGCTGCAGGAAGGAGTTTATCCTTATTTACGGTACTACAACCTGGACACTCACCAAAAGATTGAAAACAATTTAAAATTTGATAAACATATACTGTACACAAATTCTGTTTACATTAAGCGAGACCGAAAGTTCCTTTTAGTGATGTCACGTGACTGGTGAATCGCCGACGGGCAGTGATATTTTCTCAAATAAAAAGAAACGGCTTTATCGTTACAAAGAAAACCACCTGATTTATTAAATGAAAATTATAGTGTTATAATTAAAAAGAGATAGAAAAAACACGCATGAGAACGATGAAAATATTATACCAAAATGTCGAACCAATCGGCCCAGTTGTTATTTAGATTATCGATTACGAACAAACATACATTTTACATTATATATATAAACTGCGTCAATCGCTTTATTGCAGATTGGTAAAATATCAATATTTCACTAAATATACGTCACACAAAAATGGATATTGTATCATCAAATGACTGTTTAAGGTTAATTCTTTCCGAAAATTTTATTCAAATCCATGCGATATTCACGAAGTTATGGCATTTTATTCATTAGAAAGTAATTTATACTGTCCATCGCTTTATTGCAGGTCTTTTCAAATGCTAAAAAGAGGATTTAGCTATGGAGCTAGAAAAGGATCCAAGAACTTTGGCTACATTCGTGAACAACCCAAACACCAAATATGGAAAGGATAACGCACCAGAAGAACCCTTTTACATCCGTATATTCGGAAAATTCGTAGGGAACTCAATCGAACCCCAAACAGCACCAGTGCTTTCATTTTGGCAAGAGCTGGAATCGCTTCAAGAGCCAGACAGGCCCGATGTAATGTGTTGAATGAGATGGCAAAGAACATCAAAACTATTCCAAGGCCTCGATTGAGCAAACAATATAAGGAAAAACGAATGGCTTGAGCACAGAATTACATGAAAATGGATTTGCAACGTGTCCTGTTTACAGATGTGACCCGTGCTACCCTTGACGGTACGGATGGATGGGCCAAAGTTTGGAACTTGAACGGAACTCCAACCCCTTACAGAGTTCATTGCTAACGAGGAGGTGGATGCATCATGTTTTGGTCAGGAATCATTGGGTATCAGTTGACTGGACCATTCCGATTTCCAGAGGGTGTAAAAATTACCAACAATGTGTACACGGCCTTTTTGGATAAACATTTGTCACTATGGCTAGATGACTTACCATTATCACGTCGCTTTCAGATGATGTACTATCCTATTCTGCTAGAGCGACTGCAGTCTTCCTTGAATCTATGGGCTTCTTTGGAGAAATCTTCATGAGCTGGTCACCGTGTTTTTCGGATCTTAACCCTATTGAACTTCTCTCGTCAATATTGAAAAGTGGTGTTTATGAGGGAGGAGAGCAATTTACTTCAAAGAATACCCTGTGAAGGAAAGTAGTTGATGTCGCCAGAGCCATAACTCCTTTTCAGATCAAACAATTGACTTTTTCTGTGTACAAAAGGTTTTTTAAAGTCATTTCAAAAAATGGTGATAAATAATTCATTCATTTGAGGCTTAACACCTAGGATGTACTTTTGTTTATTATTCTTTAACAGAAAAATATAAAGTTTTCATGATTAGATATTGCATTTCTGCTCTAATACAACATTTTGAGAGACCTGTAATAAAGTGATGGACAGTAGAAATTACTTGATAAAGAATACAATGTCATAACTTTGTGAATATCGCATGAATTTGAATAAAATCTTGGTAAATAACTAACCTTAAAGCAGTCATTTGATTATACAATTTTTATTTTTTGTGGCATATATTTAGTGAAATATTGATATTTTACTAATCTGCAATAACGCCATTCGATTGACGCAGGTGTATATATATATGTCTGCTTCTCTATCCAGTTTTTATGTTTTCCCCCATGCGATGCCAATTTACAAACTACAGCAATTACAAATAAGCGTGTGTGGAAGAATATTTATTAAAAATTTATTCCTTCTTCACGAGAGTAATATGTGACACAATGTCACATGTTGGGGAAACCAGCTCCCCAAAAGGGGACACTCTAGAAGCATCAAAAACGAAAATTGTCTTAATATAGAAAGTTTTCTCCTAAATGACATAGGACAAATTAATTTAAGTTTAACATCGGAACAGATACTACACTATGAAAATTTATTTATTCCTGAAAAATACAAAAATAAATTAGGTACTAGACCATTTAAAGTGTTGGGGAAGGGGATCTATGATCATTCTTGTCACTGTAACTTATATCGGTCGAAGGCCAGATCTATTATTTCTAATGAATATGTTCTCCTTCGTGGCAATTATGAATTTTCAATAAAAAAAGACACTAAAGCTCGGTTTTAGAAGCAATCATGATTAACGTGGGCACATCTCTCTTTTAAACTGCATACATGAAATAAAACTTATTTTTTAAATTTAGCACATACATGAATTGTTTATACTAAAATATTTAAATTTACTTTATAATTGAAGTTTATACTGAAAGTAAAAACAATAAATTTGAAGAATACACGACACCTTTGTAACCAATGCACACACACGTTGTTCTTTACGGGGAGCTTTGGAAATCTTTAAATTTCAAAATCGTCTTCAAACCTGCCGTAGACAGATAATTCAGCTAGTATAACGTTTTGTGTATCTGTATGCTTGCACACGTATGCATATGTGTGATTTAGCATGCGAGTGTGCGTAAATATATATTCCTAAAAAGTAAGTAGACCTATAGAATAAATATATTTGGAATCCTATATTTATGAACAACGTGTGTTAGCAAAAAAAAATAAAATAAAACACGCCTCGGAATAATATCTAAAACAACTATCATATTTCAGTTCAAAAGTTGGTCCTAAAAAGAAAAACGATTAACTATTTCACTGGCTTACAATTACGTCCGCATACTAAAAAATGTTTATGGCCCAAACGACTACGCTCCTTTGAGCTGATCATTTTTTGATGAAGTAATTCATACAACCAAGAAGGTTCAATCAACTATGCTCGACAGTTAAATTCACATAAAACCCGGTCAAATACAGGACGCAACACGCCTTCCACCACGTACGTAGAACGAAAAATAATATCGCTTCTGTATCACTGCCACACAAGTTCTCTCCGTTTCTATTCTACAAGCAAAAATCGCAATTAAAGTTATTGAACTTACGCGTACAAAATCAACAATTCGCTCGTAGAAACAACTTTCACGCCTTATAATTATATAAACAGGTTGTGTTTCGTTTACCCTCCTCTTTTTACAAGCATGTTTTTGATTGTTGTTAGGTATTAATCAGGCAACGCCGAAGAAGTGCTGGTTGACGATTCAAGCTGAAAAGTAGTGTCAGCTTAAATATATTTTACAATAATCAAAATATTTAGAAATTTATTTACATTTAACAGTTACAAGGAATGTGAACTTAAAACTATTACTATAACAATTTAGTTGACAACGTAGAAATAATGACATGTACAAATATCAGGTGATTATCTTAGTAACGTATACTAATGAAGTCATTTTTGGGAGAGGTCTTTTGGAGATACGTGGAAATTAGCGTTTAGAGTTTGAAGGAGATTAATAGAGAGTCAAGCCGACCGGTCGAATAGCTCAAAGCACCTTGGGAGTGAGGGGTCCAACGCCTATCAAATGTGATAGTAAGAATCTAGGGCCAGCGTTGGGTAAAAATACTCTGGAATAAAAAGCTGCTGAAAATAAAACCCGAGGCTCTGTCATTCTTGGTGATAATTTCCAGCGTAACTTTTCTGACAAGAGAAAACCACATGTTCCCGATTGATCAGATGTTGAAACCTCAAATAAATGTTATTCATCCTTTCTGTTGTAAAGGTATTTTTTGCATATTATTCTTTTATCAGGAAATGTATGTAAATCTCTCTCTCTCTCTCTCTCTCTCTCTCTCTCTCTCTCTCTCTCTCTCTCTCTCTCTCTCTCTCTCTCTCCAGATTTCCCTGTCTTCCTCAGATCACAGTTGGCGTCACGTGCAATTTGCTGGATGTACGGTGATCTAAGTCGTCATGCTGGTGCGCCCGAGCCGTGAATTCGCGGAAATACATTTCTCACCATCGCATCTCAAAAGCGTGGGATTACATTGGATAAGCTGCAGTCTGTATGAAGTTCAAGTCTAACTGACAAACTGAAAAGGTACTTCTTCAGAGCATTGGTGGAGTTTATCCTTATTTACGGTACTACAACCTGGACACTCACCAAAAGATTGAAAACAAAGCAAGACTGCACGTACATCCGTGTGCTACGAACAGTATTATATATATATTGACAAAATCATCCCACGAAGCAACAACTTTATGGCAACCTACCTGCCATTTCTACCATCAGGGAGCGACGTCTACGATTTGCCGGTTACTGCCAGAAAAGAAGCAAGAATGCTGTAATATTACAAATATATATCTATATGACTATGCAATAATAATATTAAAAAGAGCAGCTGAAAGTACAAAATTAACATTAATCACACAAGAAACGAATGTCACTACTTAATAAGATCCAATTCAGTTATTGCACAAACATTCGAAATATATCCAATGATTACAAATCTATTGGTATATGCTTACGTATATTTATGTTAGCTGTACCCACCCGGTATTGCCCGGGATTCAGTAAAGTTATTTTACAGTTCGTTTTTTTTTTTTGCTTGTTTTTTGTTTTGTTTTTTTAGATGAATATTTATTATTCTTATTATTTGGATTTTTCGGACTACTGTTCTCATCTGGGTGTTCTTTTCACAACGGTTAGGTCGATGTAACAACATACACCTGAAGAAGGTCGGGGGTTACATCGACCGAAACGTTGTGAAGAGAACACTCCAGATGAGAACAGTAATCAAAAAAATTCAAATAATACAAAAAAATTATTTTAGTTTTAGTTTTTTATTTATTTGCAAATTTTTAAACTTAGAAAACAAAAATTTGAAAAAAAACGAATTGTAAGGGAGATAATTTATGACTACTTTAAATGTCTCATAAATTATTTTCTAAATATTTTATAGCGAAATAATTTATTATACTGGAATTAACAACCATCAACAATTTCACTATCTGCGCCTAAAACTAAACGTAAATTCCATGATTATTTTTCCTACAACTGTCCATCCATAGACTGATTCATGGCTGACTATATTTAGTCATTTTCAAGTCCAATGTACATAAGTTTTGTTGACCCGTCCTTTTAAATAAATACGCCCTACCCGAGTTCTATCATTATTGACCATCAATTTGTCTCACTAATTACCTAACACTTATTAACCTTTATCCTTGAGTGGCCCCGTGGCCTTGGTAAGTGGTGATTTTCAAATTGAAAAGTAAAAATAAAATGGTGTAGCAATAGCAAATATTGGCTAGTGAGAAATAAAGTTTGATTTGTCAGTTGAGAAACTATTTGGGTCTGATTTTGAAAAGAAATGTTATATGTATAATAGTATGCGGAACACGTGCTTGTCTGTTTTTGTTAGATTTCGAAAATGGAGATTGATAACGTTTGGAATTTAGATATTTAGTTGGCGTCTACCGCAAGAACTGTGGCACTAGGGTCGGAAAGTGGGACTGAAAAAGTCAATACTCTAGAGAAGGAACCATCAGACTCTGCAAAAGATCCCTGTGCAACCTCGTCGGTATTCCAGGTGATTAGCAATGAATTAACCCCTTATCCGTACCGCGAGGTAAAATACCAGTTTGAGACACTGACGCGATCTATCCTTCTCTCGAGGGTAGATGGGACTCTCTTGACCCGTGGTAGGCACCCCATTTAGTGATGACATCGCGATAAAAAATATCCTTGATAACCTTGGCGAAGCATTAAAGTATTAAACTACAGACAAATTTGAATTACACTACAACCTCATGTAGTGAGCTCAATCTCGGCTACGAGCGCGTTGTGTGATATATGATGAACCCCTTCTCCAGGTGAGAAGGAACAGCTTGGGAGGGTGGACTTCCTAAAATTGCACTGAACCACCATTACGCCTCAATCAAATGTAATTACAGGAACAATCTAATCTTTGTTGATTTGAGGGTTGAGGATAGGAATCCGACCTTAATGGGACAAAAAATAACATAAAACATTAAAAGAGACTGATAAAGATAGAAGGCCTAAACAAAAGACATGTAGAACTAAAACGAAAGCTATTAGCAAAAAAAGGGTAGAGTAGGTGATACAAATGCAAACCCGAAGAGTACAAACAATAGTATCTTTGAAAACAACTATCGCCAGTTTTACTACAATTAAAAACAATAACAGAAAAACCGTTTGGTAAGGACAAAACATAATACAATGCACACGTGTAACACACATGAATGACAGCAAGAAATAAATGCTACCAAGGTTCTACAGGGATTGTCAATCTTTATTTTAACACCTCATAATCACAATTTGTGATGTGTTTATGAAACGGAGTGTCGAGTCGTTTCCATTTTCATATTAATTCGGATTCGTACCAAATCTTGGAGATAATATTGCTAATAGAAATATTGATTTACTTGTCACAAAAAATGATCATGATCGCAAACATTAATTAATGAGAAACGAATTATCTTCCTTTAGAGTCGCTCTTTATCAGTTAAAAATCATGAAAACCTTTTCCTCTCCAAACATTCATAACAAAACAGCATACTGCCTGTTTACGGTTTCAAATTGGCTATTTTATTTTATAATTTAAAAAAACTCATGTTTTTTTTATTATAGTTTCTTTTTAAAAAAAATTAAATGTGCCAGTGAATTAACATCTGTACCTTTATAATTTATATTAAAAAAATATTCAAAAAATGTGCTGTTTGTTTGATTTTCATTGAAAAAATCTAAATTTATAAATCAATTATTTTAGCTTTAAAAGATTAAAAAAAATAATTTGCTTGTTTTAAATTCGTAGGTATTTGTCCTATTTTACTTTTTATTCATTTCATTTATTAAAAATTCTCAGCTACAGTGAAATTTCTACGGGTTCTGGTACATTTATTTACATTTATTAGACTTCTGTTTATATCTTAATTGTTCATCTCTAAATTGTCCGATGTAAGCTCTCGCCTCAACTTTATAAACACATTATGCATAATGAGTTTTAACAATTATCGTTTGTGGAGAAAAAAATCATTCTACCATTCACCAATGAGAGTCGTTGTAAAACCCCACCTGAATAAGATTGAAGGGTACATCGGCCGAAGCATTGAAAGAGTAACAGCTAGAATGAGATCGTAGTCCGAACAGTCAAAAACTATATATTTTAGTTGTCTGATCTATACAACCATAATATATATATATATATATATATATATATATATATATATATATATATGATTGCAACGTCTTGTCAGACGAGTGCCACTCCCTCAGACACTTAAAGTCCATGAGGCCAAAAATGATTTCCATTGCCACTGGACCATTTTTATAGACAAATGTCTGAAGGAGTATCTATACAAAGATGATGTTACAGAGCTTTGTACGACAGCTAGGTCTCTCTCTCGGTTCAAAATGTTAAGATCCAGCAACAAGCAAGAGGAAGATAGCCAGCAACAAGTTAAACTGCAGACCAGCTTAATGCGGGTGCTGGTCTCCTGCTTTATGTTTTTTTTTTAAATCAGAGATTTGCTTCTCCTAGAAAGGTTGCCTTCACTACGGCTTACGGGAGCCCTCTCCACCCCAACACATATATATACACACAAACACACACGGTGCTAGTTAGCCGTGGACCCCGAAAAAGGGTTCATTCGCCATTTGGATGGCGAAAATATATATATATATATATATATATATATATATATATATATATATACTCCTATTAATTTTTTGTGTGTATTGATATGCATAGTAAAAACCCTTTTCTTATTTATTTAAAAAGAAAATATAACTTTCTTATATACGAATCGTGGAATTGCATTCATCTGCAAAAGATCTAACTAATTTGCATATTCATTTAAAAATAAATTTTAATTAATTCTCTATTAGTTTTTTTTTTTCGGTTTTCTTATGGGGTGATCATCTTTAGTTAATTATATGCAGATATTCTACATAATTTATATTTGCCTAATATTGCGTAAAAAGCTTATTGTAAACACAAAACTCTTTCTATAGATATTTATGTATGCGTAAATATAATTGTTTAAAAAAACTAGTATACCAACTCCTCACTCAGTTTTTAGTCTACATGCATGATACGTAATATATAGAGTATTCGAACCCATGCGACACTTTATATTTGCTTTTAACCCGAAGAAAATCTGTGCAAAAGTAAAAAAAAAATTAAGAAATGGAATTTGCCAGATGAAGGTCAAAGAAGGGCATTACGAATACGCTTGCATAACGTAATAGCTATTGGTTCATGTTTTTATGTTTAGCCTTGCAAAACATGTCTTCATAGCTCAGGTATACACGTCGAAGAAAAAAGTAAATCGTTAGCTATTTAATGATTTCTTATTTCCTTGTACGTGTAAAAAATATTCTCCCTTTGCTTTGTTGGTTGAGGCGGAAGTAAATGAGTTCACCGCGTCCCATATCAAGGCAGGTTTTTCTACGTCGATCACCCATTCCCGGTTCTGAGCACAAAGCTCAAACGGACGCATACCAGTTACTAGTTCTATGTCTGACATCACCGTTGGAATTCACGTCTTCAGTTGCTCACCGTTGCATGTATTTCGACCAACTGATGCGTTGGGAACCACCATTTTGTGGTGAATCTCTTTGCAGGATGCTGAAGAATGCAGTAAAGAGTCCACACTGTTTTTTATTACATACACACACACACACACATTAATAAGTAAAATGGTCATGTGGCGTACGTGGAGAAACATTAGTTTAAAAACTAGTCTATCAAATAGTTTTGTTCACAGCGAACACACAGACACAGTTTGTAAAAAGGAAAGAATAAGCAATTATCTCCCTTTTGACCTCATTTCTGACAGACAGGCGTCAACACTAACTTCCACTTCAGTATCTTTTCTGTTTTTCCTCTTTCATCTCTCTTATTTCTCTTTCTTTTTTTCCCCGCAGCACGCAACAGTGACGGACGGCGCGCAACGTGTTCCAAGTTTGGTTTACTCGTGCAAACCGACTCTGTAACGAAACAAACCGTTGCGTACTAATCCAGTCTTACCGAGGTAAGCTAAACATGTCAAAATCATGAAAATCTCTACAATCAGATAATTTCCTCGGTAATGACATTAAGCTGAATAACTAATCTCAATCTCCACATGTTGGAATACGTAATGCTACCGCAATATGTGGAATTATCTCAAAGATAATGTCGATCAGGAGAGAAATGTATTAAAAATGACAACATTATGGATTATTGCTACACAAACACACACACACACGCACACACACACCTACACATACACACCTACACACACATAGATAGATAGATAGATAGATAGATAGATAGATAGATAGATATAAATGGAAATTCTGGATTAAATTATGTAGAATAACAAAATTTATTGTTTGACAAAGGAGTAGAGATAATTATCAAAATCTTTTCCTTGTCAAACAATAAATTTTATAATTCTACATAATTAAACTCAAATATTTCCATTTATATTATTGCTCTATCTCGCATATTGAGATTTCTTTATCTGCTTGGGATCGTCCTATAAATATTGAAATCAATGGTAAACGTCTGTTGCGATAACCCAAATTCATTGGCAAAGGTTATCGAAAAATCGCAAGAGTACTGGAAATCTGGGGAGACTTGTTATCACTCAGGCTCCAAGGAACACTACAGGTTGTTCTCAAATAGAAATCTTTGATGATGGCCAGTGTGAAAACTCCCAGTAATAATAATGATAATAAATACAAAGAGACACCGAAAAAGAAACCGCCCACAGTAAATATAGGCCCATAACCTGCTTACCAACGATGTAGAAAATCTAAAGAGTAAAATTGAAACACTCTCTTAATAATGGTGGACTACTTCTTGGGGAAGAGAAAGGTTTCCGAAAATGGATAAAAGGGACGCATGATCAACAGACCAAAAAATGCTGAAGGGGATAAAAAGTAGAAAAACGAACATAGTCATAGCATGGATTGACAAACAGAAAGCATACAATAGGATCCCTCAAATATGGATGATAGAATGCTTGAGGATGTACCAGATAATATTATCGATCTGATTGAAAATGCAATGAGAACATGGGAACTTGAACTGACAGCTGATGACAATACATAACTGAGATGAAAATATAAAGAGGTTTTTTTCTAGAAGATTCCCTATTACCACTGATGTTCGTCATAGCGATGATTCCCCTTAACAATATACTGAGGAAATATCAAGCCGGGTAAAAGTTTATCGTTTTATTATGAAATCGCTCCCGACAAGCCATGAAGCCATTTGATATAAGAGCTAAAATTAATACTTCAAGGTCAAAAACTTTCTAACGATAAATGCTAGATAGAATAGATTGTGACCCTGAAAACAGCAAGTCTTCCCTCTTTGTCAGAAACGTCACTCCTGGAATGTGAGGATCAAGAACAAAATAAGGGAATTGAGTTACACGGCTGCCAAAAGTAAACCCAAGCTCACCTTTCTACTCTCCTTTTCTAATACAGATGAAACAATGTTTATGGACGACCTGAACCAAAATGGGATTATAGACTCGAATAAACACAACCAGAATATTTAGCCAGGATATCTGAATAGAATTTGTAATGGAGAAGTGCACAAAGAAAGAGAAAACTGTGGGTAGCAGAAGGTATGGAACTATCCAAACAAGGAGAGAGGAGGACACTAGGCGAATAAAACATCTACAAATATTTGGGAGTCCATAAGCTGACACTATCAATGCAACAGAAATGAAAAGAAAATTACTGTAGCCAGAAACGCTAAAAGAAAATGAACAAGACAGAAAATAGGGAGGTAAGGGATAAGATGAGGGAAGAAAAATTGGAAGAGAAACAGCTACATGAACGATTCATAAGGATGACAAAAGATGAGACTAATGAAAACGCTTAGACATCACCGCAGAAAAGAAAATATAAATAGAGAAACTGAATCCCGATTAACAATCGCACAAGATAACGCGATTAGAACCAACCACATCAAGGTAAAGATCGACAATATACAAGAAAATAGTAAATGCAAACTGTGAACAAAGAGACAAAACAATAAATCACATAATAAGCAAATGCAGTAAATTAGCCCAGCAAGAATACGAGAATACACACGACCAAGTGGGGAAAGCAGTTCGCTAAGAATTATGCAAACAACTGCAGACAAATCTTACAAGCACAAACCAGCAACAGTGCTTGGAAACAGAAGTCACAAAATCCTATGGGACATGGACGTACAAACAGATAAATCCATCGAAGCAAGAAGACCAGATGCCATAATAGTTAACAAGAATGAAAAGATCTGCCAGATTGTAGATTTCGCCGTGCCAGTAGACCACAAGATAAATATCAAGGAGAAGCATGGAACTGGCCATATTCTTACGCTTTATTTATATAAATCATGGAATTATTCAGCTTAGAAATTCTCAACTTTTATTGTTTATTTGTGACAGTATTACACTCTGCGGACACTCGAAATCTTAAACAGCTACGCGAAATTACGTCTTGTTATAGTAACTCGGAAGGGAAGGGCAGTTAGAGATAAGGAGATACAGAAAGTGGGAGTCAGAGAGAGAGAGAAATAAACCGTTTTACAGTATTATATAACCAGGCGTTATAATTGTTAATTCACAATCAATTTTCGTTTTTTTTCTTGTGGGGACAGGGGGGGTTAATCATTTACACCGTGTTTGCTTATTATCGTTTTTGCAAACATCCCAATCAGAGAGGCTATCGTTCCTTTTGCCAACCACACATGCGCCTTTAGCCGTCTTCCTTGAATTGTTTTAATAGAATAAAGCATGTCTTATATCAGCGACGTCTTCGTGAATGAATGTGTAAGAACGTTTGTTTCGTAAGTTACGGGTTTAACGTTCGCTTCCAGTCATCGGATCGTACTCATTTTTCTTTTGGAATGTTTTAACATTTACGCAGGGTTCTCCGAATTTAGTTTTGTTTTATCCAGTTAACATACTTTTACTTGTTTTTTTTTATATTCCCTTTTCTTGCATTTTTACGTGCGTGTATTTTATTTTCATTAAATTAAATTTTTCATTTTCTACGACATTTTCTTCGAGGAAAATTCATACAACAACTTTGTTTTAAAACCTTTAATTTACTGCAATAAACATATTTAAACCAAATTTGTGATTATATAAATTTCAACTAGTGAATGGTGCGTAAAAAAAAACGCGCACGAACAAAATAAAAAAAACAAACGTTGTTCTTTGAGTATCTTGTTATATTTTATGTTAGCACTTCGGCAGTTAACGACCTGCGCTATCTAACAATTCAATAAAAAGATATCGTAAAAACTTGAATTTAACTTAAAAAGTACTATTGAAAAATTAGTGCGGGTTGTAAAAGGCTTAAAAAACAAAGGAAAGAATAAGTTTGTGCAAGGTTTACTTTCCTGGTACCTTACCGTTTTTTTCTTTTTGTTTTTTTGTTTGTTTGTTTTTTTTTTGTTTGTTTTTTTTTGTTTTTTTGTTTGGGCTTTTTTTTTGTCAAAATGAAAAGAAAATTCCTCATTTGTTTTCGGAGTGTTTTCTGTTTTGTTTATTTTGGGGTTGATTCTTATTTTATATTTTTATCTTTCATTATAGTGATAAGTAACATAATTGCAACCAAGTAATTAATGAAATACATAATAAATGATAAATACAAGGAAGAAGCTTCGTTTCATTCCCATAGGATAGGATTCCATGTTTTCGTTCTTAAATAAATTTCTACTTCTTAATAAAACATTAAGACGAACTTATTTTAGCCGCAGAGGCCAGTAAGTAACCAGTCAACATTACCAGTTTCAACGGCTTAATCGATTTTTTTATTTGCTTTTGGGGGGTTTTCATACCTGTGGGAAGCAGCAGCAGCAACAACAATAACAGCCATGCTACACTTTTTGTCGAGATTGGAGACACGCTTCCACCGGGAAACGCTAGTTAGTGGGTACTGCTAGTATTTAATACATTTCACACTCCTTTTCAAAGTCAAACCATATTGAGTTCAAATAAACATTAGTCTTTGCTTAACTTGTATTTTTTTTTTTTTTTACTTTTGAAATCATGACTATATATCATGTACAATATAATATGAAATAATTGACTCTATGATAATAAATATAAAATCTGCGTAAATTAAAATATATGTGCCTTTGCTAGTATATATATATATATATATATATATATATATATATATATATATAGAGAGAGAGAGAGAGAGAGAGAGAGAGAGAGAGAGAGAGAGATTCCAGAGATCCGCGAATTAGTGTTTTTATTGGTCTTGCTTAAATATCTAGAAGTAAAGGCGAAAGTTACTCTCTGGTGTCCAAACTGAAAATGCTTAATCTCATTTCTGCACATATAACTTGATGCATGCACTTACCTTAATTAATAAAAACAAATAAAAACATTTAAAGCCAATCAGTTTCATTTCTCTGAATTCGTGAAATTTGCCGTTTTGATCCACCTAAAAAAGACAAGTTTTTGCTTCACAAACAGATTTGAGCCTCAGTCCACGAGAGAACTAATATCACCTTTTATATCCGTCTGCTCATCAAAAACAAATGTATAAATTATAATTTTAACATTTTTTACCAAACTTATTACAATGAAAACAATTGAACATTAACTTTTATTAATGACTTTTTATCAAATTTAATTTTTTTAATTGATTGGGCGAAGATTTTATTACAAGTTTTTAGACCCGTGGATAATTCCTGCCCCTTTAATAATCGGCACTGATTTCCTCTAAATCTTAGTTAATGAATCCCAAAACATGTACTAACGTTCTAAGTTTCCCTGATTGTGTAAATTTCTATTTGGCTCTATAAAATAAAAAACAAAATTGGCAAAAATTAAAATATCATATATAAGCGTATTTTCGGATAGAGCAATGCTAACATATATATAAAAGTAACCATGTCTGTGTGTCTGTGTTTGTGCGCACGCGAAACTGGACGTATAAGTTATTGAACAAATTCGATTTGATTTTTAGCCGGCAAAAATAGCTGTTAAGGGGTCAACATTTTAAAATTTGAACTTGGCAGGCATAATTCAACTTAAAATGCTCTTTTACGCATACGTAAATATACATGTATCAATTAAACTCCTTTAAGATTTTAAAAGTTTTTATATACATCTGTTGTTATGTCGAATTTTGCTGAAGATCTAAAGGTTTGGGTTTCAATTCTAGCTGATGGCACCTTAGTCCCATATTTTTTGAACTTTTGAAATCACAACTGTTTATTTGGTGCAATAGAATAACTAATAGAGAATTGGCTCTAAAATAATAAATATGAAATTTGCATAAATTAAAATATCATCGTTAAGCGTATTTTACGATTGGGAAGCACACCATTAATTTTTTTTTAACCTATATAACTAAAACAGTATATGTATATATGTATGTGTCTGTGTGAAAATATTTAACCAATAAACTCTTAAACTATTGGTCAAATAACACTGAAATTAACAAGAAATAGTAATCATAAACCAAGGATGGTTTATAACGAGTAAAAATGTTTGTTCGAATGGATAAATAACGCATACAAAAATACGTCGGCAAGTAAAAATGTAAAATGTTTATTTAAACTTGCCGACATATTTTTATTGTTTTTGCGTATGCGCATGTTAAGTCATAGCTGGAAGTGATTCGATTCTTAACCTTTCTTATTTATCTTTTGATAGCTCAAACGGTAGAGAATATTTTGGTTTTGATTCTAGCTGATGGCATCCAAGTTATTTTTCTTAACTTTTGAAATCAGTACTATATATATATATATTCAATAGAGACTTGGCTAAATTTGCATGGATTAAAAATATTTAAGCGTATTTTATGACCGGGCAAAGCCGGGCGCCGCGCGCTAGTAAATAAATAGCATTGTTTTTAAACATGTGTGTGTGTTTCTGTGTATGTTTTTCAACACTTTAAAGACAGATATAAAATCCATTCTGCCGTCTGTAGGTTTATCTTGATTTTTTTTTTTTTTTTTTTTTTTTTTTTTTACCAATGTGACGTGTTGAGGTAATCAGAGACGCGAAGAAAAGTAGGGAGAAGAGAAGACAGGTTGATATACTCAGTTCGCGCCGGATTCCCCAGCGCGATTGTTGAAGCATCGTATTTCGCTCTTCTTTTGTGGTATGGCTAACCTCCTTACGCTTCAGCACTGGAACATAGCAATCGACAACGCCATAATTACAGGGAGGTGATGAAAAAAGAATGTCACGCGGCGATTCAAGTGGCGAGCGAGAAAATGAAATGGTGGAATTAAAGCACTAAACGCCAGTTTACGATTAAAATTTAATTATGGCCGAACGGTTGTGTAAATTGTCTCGACTTGAAGACAATTGGGTCGGTTAATTCCTTACAACGATTCGACGGCAATAAAAGTCTGATAGTTGAAGGAGGAGGATATAATGAATCAGCAGATCATGGAAATGCTTCGATTGTGTGGAAAACTAGCATTCATCATCCATATTTTGATGGTATTCTTATAGAATGAATAAAAAAAAAGATGAAGATAGAAAAAATAACCAATACTGAAGCGACATGTGCTGCCCTCGGCGAATGCCAATTAGCATCTTGTTTTAGATAGCCAGAATAAACTCAGACTTACAAAGGCGAAAAAACAAACACGTTCCATAAAATTAGAATCATTTTATCGAATGTGTTTGTGTTTTCGTCTTTATTTCACGTCTGGAGTTGGGTAAAAATCTGGAATAAATATGAAATAAATGCGGAGAGTCTCACTATGGCGGAAGATGAGAAATGTACACATTAAAGAGGGAAACAAGAAGGCGAATGCAATGAGTTCAAATGTGAAAAGTTAGGCAGCTCGAAATCCTCCTCCGTCTGTTTCAGAAAGATTGTGTTAATGAAGGGAATTGTAAACTAGGACAGACGTAAATGAGAAAAATACACTGAGGTAGAAAGAGAAGAGAAAGGACGACTATAACAAGTCGAAAGGCTGAAAGGCACGAGAAATCCTTCGACAACTGTTTCAAAAAGATTGATAATAAAAGAGGACATGTATACTTCGCTAGACATAGTCAAACGTGATTATGCCGTATGCTGTAGTCGCTAGACATACACGATAGAAATAACACTTCTACTAGAGAAAGATATCATTGATGGAAGTAAGGAACACAATAGATTTTGATTAAATGAGTGAAGAAATGATATACAATGTACCAACTTATGGCGAAAGGGAAGCGTGAACAAAGACGTCATGCGTGGACAGGAAAATAAGGCTGAATATGGCGCCCAAAGAACCAAGTTACGTTCACAATCACGTTGTTTAAGAAATGGAAAGAAAAAAAGGTGGAATTAAAATTCCCAGAAAACAGCTTAAATTAAGTTAGAAAAGCATTCATTAACTAATAAGTAATCTTATTTATAAAACTCACTATGTATGTCTGTGTCCATATTTTCAAACTGTATCTCTCCCGAAACTAAAAGTCGCAGAGCAGCGCAAGGAGCCTGAAATGATTGGATTTTTTTATGGGCGGTTCGTTTATGGGGTTTTAGCTGATTAAGGGGTCAAAACGTGTCAAAATTGAAAAAATCGTTACACATTTTGTATATTCATCCTACTTTATTTTTAATCAGTTCATATGCCTGTCACGTCACCAGCTTTGAATGCTAGAGTTTTGATTTCGGTTTCGATTCTAGTTGATGACACCCAAATACATTTTTTTTTACTTTTGAAATCACGGCTCCATGATAATATATACGAAATCTGGATAAATTAAAATATCATATTTAAGCATATTTTACGACCGGGTAAAGCCAGGCGCCCCACCACCACCATCACCACTCGTGAAGAATTAAAAAAAATGAACAAAAATTAAGGATAAAGTTAATAACGTCACAACGGGATGAGAACTAAAGAGAAAATATTGTAAGGGCAACTTGTCCTTGACGAAAAAATGTCACGGTTAGATGACCTTGTGAAACATGACAAGATGCAAATCGATTAGTACTAACCTGAAATTTTTTAATTTGTCCAGAAATCTCATTATATTAAAAACACAAAAATGTCTTCATTTTTGTGTTTTTGGGAGAATGAACCGGTTTGAGAGAAATATTTTCATTGAAACATATTTTTACGTTTATCATTAGTTGTGAGAACAGGAGAAACATGTTATACGGTAAGTTTGAATCGATTAATTCAGAGTTCGTTACGGGAAAATCTTATTCAAACCTTTTACCAACCTTTCTAAGTGAAAGTGTTTCTGTGGAACCGGCTGGGTCCGAACTTGGCGCATCCAGGTTGTTAGTCTGTGTCGTTAACAATTTAGCCCCCTTTCTGTGTGTGATGCTATGTCATACAAGTTCGTTGTTTATTTTTTAATAATAATGATATTCTCTTTTATAACATGCTGTCCTCTTCGATTGCATTTGTTCTTTCAGCGCAATATTCAATCTTATTTTCCTGCCCACGCATGACTTCTTTGTCCGCGCCATAAATTGGTACATTGTATATATATATATATATATATATATATATATATATATATATATATATATATATATATATATATATATATATATATTAGAAGAATTTCTATCAACTGAGCTAGATCACGTAACAAAATCTATATGGACTGTTAGTCTAAAACCTCATGAAATGATGCTTAACGAAGAAGTTCCGTTAATTCGTATTATTTGCAGTTTTCGGTCTACTGTTCTCATTTTGGATGTTATTCTCACAACGTTTCGATCGATATAAGATCCGATCTTTTTCAGGTGTATCTTGTCGAACTCAGGAATAGTGGACGCGTGGCGTCAATGGATAGAGTACTTGGCAAAATTAAGTTGGAAGTTACACTCTTCTGGAGGTTGAAGTTGCGATCCTCACTCCACAAAAGTAACAATTATGAATTACTCAGGACTTCTACACGGTCACGGCTGGTGGAACGATAGCATGCTGCCTCTGTTCGGAATTCCGAGCAGATTTCCGAGTTCGACAGAAAGATTCCCGAGTTTGGTAGAAAGATACCAGAATTCTACAAGATACATCTGAAGAAAGTCGAACGTTACATCGACCGGAATTTGGAGATTATGTAGACTCAAAGAGGCAAGTAATTCATCACATACTTGTAAGTTACATTCTTCTGGAGGTTGAAGGTTCAGTACTCAGTCTAGTACGGGCAACAATTAAAGTGCAATTGCGAATTAGTTGAGGCTTCTTCTCAGTCATGGCTGACTGAACGAGAGCATGCTATCCCCTTGAGTGATATAAAAGGGTTATGTTTAAAATTCCGTACAGATTCCTGAATGTGACAGAAAGATTTCGGGGTGCGACAGAAAGATTCTATGGTTCAATAAGATACACCAGAAAGAGGTCGGAAGTTGCATCGGATTAAACGTTATGGAAATACAGATTATCAATCCTCATCTCAAAAATTCAGAAACAAGTTGAATTAATATTTTAAACGAAGTTTTCTTATCTATTTGTGCCGGGAACCTATCTTTCAACCGGACATGTGTGCAACTTTGCCCCGATGGATTTTTCCATGGTTTATTGCGGGTAATGTCTCTCAAAACTGTAACATGATAATGGATATACGCATTAAATATTCAATCGTTTAGCAAATGATGGCAGCTATTTTCAAGCAACGAATGCCGACACGCCCATTAGTTATTGATGTTCTTTCATGGCTAAGAACTAAATATAAAACTCAATATGGAATCTAACAGGTGCTTTTTGTGGATTACATCGTCCGAAGCTTCATCTTCTTAATATTTTATTCATCAGGGAGGCATATCCAAATCGTGAGTATGGGTGTGTGAAAAAGACATGCTTAACAGCGCACAGTTTAATGTTTTACTCTTCCGAATATATATATATATATATATATATATATATATATATATATATATATATATATATATATATATATATATATACTTTTGTAGCTTACTTTTTAAGTCATGTCTTTTTGGCTTAAAATTCATTGGTATATGAAAATTTACTGAATTATACGAATCCAGTAACATTCAGTATATTACAAACAAGTATATATATATGTGTGTGTGTGTGTGTGTGTGTGTGTGTGTGTGTGTGTGTGTGTGTGTGTGTGTGTGTGTGTGTGTGTGTTTATTGAGTAGGATGATTGATAATTTATGATTAAAAATTTAAATCAAAAATTAAAAATCGGTTTCATAAGGAAGAACAAACAAATCAATAAATTGTACGATCGTTTCGGAAACATTATAAATTATCAATCATCTTACTCAATATTATGTAACCGATTTTTAATTTTTTATTTTAATTTTTAATGATAAATTATCAATCATCTTACTCAATATTATGTAACCGATTTTTAATTTTTTATTTTAATTTTTAATTATGAATTATCAATCATCTTACTCAATATTAAAGCAGCTTTAAAAATGAAAAAGTCGGGTATCATGTTAAAATTGTGCTTTAAATAGAATTGACTTTATATTTTGAGCCTTTCGGATTATGTTGTAATAAAACTTTTTAAATGTACTTGTGATGTTAGGCTGTGATTAACGATTTTCGATGCTTAGCAGAGGGATTCCAACACAAAATCTATCTAAGAACAATGCCAGGCTCAAAAAATGTACCTTCGACTGAAATTTCATAAAAATTGACCTAGCCGTTTTCTAGTCTATAGGGAACTCACAGACACAGAAATTTACTTTTATATAATAATAGCGATAGAGTATTAGTATACTAGAGAGTTTCTAGCAAACTAATCGCTATCTCTCACTCGTCTCCCATATATATATATATATATATATATATATATATATATATATATATATATATATATATATATATATATATATATGACAGCCCATTTAAGAAATTCGTTTCTTATCGTTAAGCACTTTCAGTTGAATTAAAGTCGGTCAATTTAACTCTTATGCATAGATCATCGTATAACGATTGGTTCACTGTCTGACTGACGTAAATGAACATTTAAAATTAAAATGTTTAAATTCAACGTTATTTCACGCGGTTAATGGTCTACGCTAATCGAGCCAGAGATGTCTCGTGTTGCGGGGTTCGAATCGTTCGACACCCTTTAATCGTGACACCCTGCACTGAAGATTCCCGAAAGGATGAAACCCTAGTGTCTCTAAGTATTTAATTATTATTGTAAAAAAAATAATTATATATATATATACATACATAAATCACTTTGTGTGTATGAGTTCCTTCCTCATAGGTTCCGAAACGGCTGAGCCCATCTTTTACAAATTTCACACAAAGCTAATTTATGTCTGTCACTGTTCTTAGATAGGTTTTGTACAAAAATTCATCCGATAAAAATCGAAAATCGAAAAATCCGATATTAAAAGTACCTTTTCTCTCTTATAGATAAAAATGAATGATATTCACAGAGGAATATTTTACGTTGCACAAGCAAGGGAGATAATAAAATTTGAGAAATCATTTCTTCTTAAAAAGAGAGATTTATTATAACCTGAAGATATAGCTAAGTAGAAGCGCATTCGACTATACATCGAATGATCCCCTGTTCAAGCCCCGGTGTACTTTACCATTTTATATGAATTTTTTTCTTATTAACGAGTTCAATTTTCGATAAAAAGATCTAAAATCGCCGCAAATCATTTCTTCGTTTATATATTTAAGAACTAAACATTAATCAGAAGTGATTTTACAGGGCATTCATCGTCAAGCCCAAATATCAGCTGACGTTATATTGTAAACAAACACAGACAATATTTGATGAATAACATTATTATTTTTTTTTACATGGAAGTCACCACTTATCAAGGCCCGGAGGCCACTCGGGGATAAGGGTTATTGCGTGTACAGTAATCAATGGAATAATATCGTAGTAATCGTTAGTTATGGAGATCTGATAAAATGTCTTACTTAAGAGGACGGTTTATCAGGAACTTGTTTATGTTGCCCTTGAAGACATCCAAGTTGTAGTCAGGTGGGAAACACGCAAACGGAAGAGAGTTCCACGGGCGTGCACTTCTAAGAAAGAAGCTTTGTTCATGGAATATACGTTTTGATTTAGGCGTAGAGTAGGGAAACTTACTGACAGTGGTTTCAGCTAGACGGGTGTTTTTCGTGAAAGATTGGCGAGGGAGGATCAGAGATTGTAGCTCACACGAGCACCTGCCATGGATTCGACTTAGTCCACCGGGCAAATTATTCCTCGTAATATATGATAATCAATACAGGATTGATTCAATAATACATGCATACGCAATCTGCATGAATTAAAATATCATGTTTAAGCATTTTTTTACGACCGGGCCACGCCAGGCTGCCTGCTAGTGTATATATATATATATATATATATATATATATATATATATAGAGAGAGAGAGAGAGAGAGAGAGAGAGAGAGAGAGAGAGAGAGTAAATTAGACCTGGAGTGCAAAGAACAAAGTTTATTTTAATCTGTCAATATTTTAAAATAATCTTGCTCATAATACTGTGGATATATAATAAGCTCAATAAGTCTATTTCTCCTAGAGCTATATTGATATTGATTATAAATATTAATAATTTTAAATTATGTATCAGTTTCAACAGGAAAAACGAACAAAATCAACTTGAGTGTACGATCGTTTCAGAAACGATATTCATTTTATTTTACAATTAACAATAATCATTTTATTTTACAATTGACAATAATCATTTTATTTTACAATTAACAATAATCATTTTATTTTACAATTAACAATAATCATTTTATTTTACAATTAACAATAATCATTTTATTTTACAATTAAGAATAATCATTTTATTTTACAATTAACAATAATCATTTTATTTTACAATTAAGAATAATCATTTTATTTTACAATTAACAATAATCATTTTATTTTACAATTAACAATAATCATTTTATTTTACAATTAACAATAATCATTTTATTTTACAATTAACAATAATCATTTTATTTTACAATTAACAATAATCATTTTATTTTACAATTAACAATAATCATTTTATTTTACAATTAACAATAATCATTTTATTTTACAATTAACAATAATCATTTTATTTTACAATTAACAATAATCATTTTATTTTACAATTAAGAATAATCATTTTATTTTACAATTAACAATAATCATTTTATTTTACAATTAACAATAATCATTTTATTTTACAATTAACAATAATCATTTTATTTTACAATTAACAATAATCATTTTATTTTACAATTGACAATAATCATTTTATTTTACAATTAAGAATAATCATTTTATTTTACAATTAACAATAATCATTTTATTTTACAATTAACAATAATCATTTTATTTTACAATTAACAATAATCATTTTATTTTACAATTAACAATAATCATTTTATTTTACAATTAACAATAATCATTTTATTTTACAATTAAGAATAATCATTTTATTTTACAATTAACAATAATCATTTTATTTTACAATTAACAATAATCATTGAGAATAATTGTATTCGAATATTCATCTTCTCATTAGCACAAATAAGGAATTTAAGACACCAAATTAAAACTAGTATTTTGTAGTAAGGTAGATGGATGATCCTTATTGAGATTGATTAGGAATTTTTTTTAAGTTGCTCACTAAAATTTTGTGTGCATGCTTCACAAAATTTTATTGAAAAACTTAAGAAAATCAGGTAAAATCCGTGTCATGGTAGATTTTTCGACGAGATTGAATGCGTCTTTTGAAGATTCCAAGTCCGGAAGAAGTTCTTACAAGACTAAACGATGGTCAGATGATCTCGAAAATCGACCTAAGCGATAGAGAAAGTGGGTCTCAAAATTTCCTCGTTACCTGCATGGTAGGCATTTTACGCTGCAAATAAATTATAAGCTCCTCACTATTTTCGAGTCAAATAAAGGACTATCCACATTTACCGTCTACTAAAATGAGGAACCAGTCTATTGAATTATGATTTTCTACTGGAATTCATCAAATGTCTAGGCTAATCTCGGCCCAAAAAGAACTCCCGACGACTCAGTAATTGCTGCATTGCCGATAAATACTAAGATAAAGACGATGATTTGCAATACAATCCGGGAATTACTAGTGACGTTTGAGGAAATTAAGACTAGATCGGCAAATGATGAATTTATAAAAAAAAGTGCAAAGCAGAAATTGGGACAAAGAGAATTTACTTCTGACATGTACTCTGTCTGTGACAACGTTCTGCTTTGTAGTGAGAAAGTCATAATTCCAAAAAAAAACAAACACTACAAACTCCCACATGAAAAACTTGGTGGTTCATGGTATCAGGAAAATGAAATGGCTGATGCGTCGTTTACTGGCCGTCTATAGACCAAGATATAACGAATATTGTTAAAATATGTAAAGGTTGTGATTTAGCTGCAAAGACACCACTGATTATCCACAAACCTTGGTCAAAACCCGAACAACATGGTGCAGGAGGCATATAGAGTTTGCGAGACCACTGGATGAATTCTTTTTTTTTTTTTTTATTATTACATTTTCACCCCAAACAAGGCAAATTGCCACTTTGGTGTAGGGGGCTACTATCAGGGGAAACAACTACTGGGGTACTATGTAGGGATTTGGGCAGCAAGATGTCGGTTCACGTTACACTTGAACTTCTGCATGTCAGTACTGTTGGGGAAGCAGGGACCTAGAATAGAATTCCAAAGTCTAGCGGTTCTGGGGAAGAAACTATTGGAGTGGAAAGATCTTTTACATCTAGGGATCTCTACAGTGTGGGGGTGGGATTTAGCAGCCTGTCGGGTTTGTCGACGGTGCTCACGTCGTGGGGGCACAACTGATTGCAGTTCGCCAGAGCATTCACCACTAAAACACTTATAGAACAGGCAGAGGGATGCAACGTTTCATCGATGGGACAGAGGCTGAAGCTTAGATGCCAGTTCAGGGCCTATCAGGTTTGCGACTCTCTTTTGAACCTTGTCAAGGAGCGAGAGACTAGTAGCAGATGCACCAGCCCAAATGTGACAGCAATACTCCATACATGGGCGAATGGTGGCCTTATAGAGGTACAGGATACTTTCGGGTGTTAGTAGTTGTCTAACACGGTAGAGGGAGCCCACCTCTCTTGCAACGGCCCTGGCAATGCCTTCAATGTAATTGTTCCAACTCATGTTTCCTGTGAACGTTAGTCCAAGCAGTTTGAAAGATGTACTCTCAGATAAGGAGTCGTTGGCCATTGCTATGGGTGGTAGAGAGGGTTTCTTGTAATTATTGTATGAAACTAGTTTAGTCTTGGCGGCATTGAACGTGATCAACCATTTTTGTCCCCATTCCACTACAGATTGGAGGTCTTCCTCTAGTGTTTCTGCCATTTCTTTAGAAATGTGTCCATTCGTCTTCTTGTCGTGCCTGCCATAGAGTGTAATGTCATCAGCATATATACCCATCTCAGAGGAAATTTTGTCGGGGAGGTCATTTATGAATATCAGGAACAATAGAGGTCCAAAGATTGTTTCCAAATGGCCAGAGGTGGTAAGATGCAGGAAACCACCACATCGGTAACCATTAATTTCTTACATGAGCTTTTTACTCGTTTTTTTTTTTTTGGTGTTGTTAACTGGTAAGTGATAGTGCGACCCAATTCACTTTTTCGGAGTTCCAAGAATTTTACGACGCATATCAAGTAAAACATGTTACAACTCCACTATAACATCCGATAATAACGGCCAAGCAGAATGTTTTGTAAACAAACGAAAAGTTCTACAGCAGTTACTTCAAGATTACGGCAAACCTTAACACCCCAGCAGGCAAATTACCAGCTATATTTAGTCATAAAATTAGAGCAGTATTTGAAAAGTTGCTACCAAGACAAACCATACATAGGAGAACCTCTAGGGTACCACTAAAAATACAATCTTAGAGAGAAAGTGTACTTCAAGCATTTCAAAAATAACTGTTTGTTTTGAGAACTGGAAAAAGTAATACAAAGGGACCCAAATACGAAAGGCATGTGAACACACAACCAGATACGCAAACGTATGACTGAGGACCAAAAAAAGTTGCCTCAGGAAGAAGTAAAGTCTATTATATTAATATTGAACCTCTCCAAATCACACAAATACCATGACGTTTTGGCAGGAAAATAAAAATATCCGAGCCGTTTATGGTCCACCCAAAGAGAAAAAAATACTGATACACCGTCCGGAGTTATTAGCTTGGGAGGGGTGTTGTAGCGTAACTAACCTAAGTTACCTACTAATAGACTTTTCCATAGACTAAGCCATAAGCTGTCAGCCGATCTCCGGTACTTATACTGGGTTGGTCACTGAACTGTGGTGTCTACACAGATGCCGCACTCAAATTAATTGTCTTTAGTTAATGTAGGGGGAAACCCTTCTATAATAAGGCAATTTTATTTTTGCAGAATGCCCCTTTTGAGGGGAGCTGGTTATCCTCCACATTAAAAACGACCTTGCGTCATATTTTGTTTCGTGGGGAAACAAATAAATAACCAGTCGATAACCGGTGGACCAATCTAAGTCGTTCGTCGGCTACGGCGAACAACCCACTTATTGTTGGAATGTTTTTTGTACCAATAATGGTGCATCCCCCCTGTTTACGTTTATTATTTTTTATCTGGTTCTTATATATGATTTTTTGTATATTGTGTCCATTATAATTTTTAGTTTCGTATATTTTCGGTTTGTATGAAACTCCCTTTAATTTGGAGAAAAGTGAAATACTAGCTCTCTAATTACGTCACGAGCTCAGCGCGTATTTCGGTCGCTTTTGAAATTCTGCTGTCGTGGAGAGTGAACGTGTTCATTGCCCGGCGCTGAAAATGGAACTTTGACGAGCCCTCCTTCAAAGAAGTAAACCCGGCAAGAAATTAATACCCGGCTGTGACGAGACAGACTTCTGCAGATTAACTACGTGGCTGAGGTTCTGCACGTATTTTGCAAGGAGTGGTATTTAAAGAAAATACCTTTTACGTGACAAGGTCTTGCTCCTGTAATACATGTGTCTCTACGGTTTTCATGCAAGGAAAATTCTAAAAGAACTTTAAACAAAAAAAAGAAAAAGACACGTGCCTAACAGGCTTTCAATTGTGAGTACGCTCCTAAAATTAATTTCATATGCGAGTGTAGTTAGGAGATACTACTATTTTGTACATTCTTGTTGTATTCGTTAATGGATACATACAACTTCTTTATAAGAACCAGCAGTGTTGTTATTTTTTCATTACATGTTACTTTTTTCATGTGCTACCTTGGCGTTTAAGTTTAATGCCCGCAAAGGGAAAAATTTGCAACTTATTGTAAATAAAGTTTCTTCTTCGTTCCAAAGCAAGACATTTATATTTTATTCTATACCCCCCTCTTTTGTTTCATGCATTTTTTTTTCAGCTTGGTTACTTTAGCGTCGAATTTATCTGGAAGCAGGATAAATTCCGACATTACTATATGTTTTTGCGATACATGTTGTTACTTTATTTTGGCATTCCGTTTTGCAACCCTTAACAACACTATTAGAGCTATTTGCTTTTTAGTGTTCATTGGAATCACTTTTCAGTCACTACAAAAGAAAATGCGAAGAGATGATTTTGCGAGGAAATAGTCCATCTGTCCGCATAGTTCTCCCACTGTTTAAAAAAAAGGATAAAATAACAATATAAGTTCAGTAGTTACAAAAAATGTAGAAGTGAAGTTCGTGCGAACTGTCTAGAAATTAAGTATGTGTTGAAGAGACAGCAATCTGGGCCTCCAATGTTGAAGATAAAATATTATCAGAATAAATAATAACAAAGTTTATCCATACAAAATATTTTTTTTTTGTAATTTAAGACAATGAAAGATAAATAATTATTGGAATACATTTCAGAGTCTTAAAACATTGACAAGTAGTTGTTTTCGTTGAATTTGAGTCGACTTCGTGCCGGTGTACGTCTTACAGTGTATTTGAATAAATTAGATAGATGTTGTATATTTGCGTTTGTTTTATCTATGATAGAGTATATGTTTGCATTTCTGAGAGAGTAGTCCGTAAGTGTATCGTTAGTTTTATTAAACTTTCGACACTAGATGTCGAAGCTATTTTCGATTTTGTCTCATATGCGTTGTTTTTAGGAGAAAAACAAAACGGTTTTTATATTATGCGCAAAATTTCAATATATCTATCTATATCTTTATCTACCTATATGCGATATATATATATATATATATATATATATATATATGATTATATATATATATATATATATATATATATAATCTGAATCACATTCATATAATTTTATTTGATATATTGTACGTTTCGTAAAATGGTATAGGTAGACCAAAAATCTCATCAGAGACCTATATAAATCCAAAGAAGGTGGAAATAGGAAATGGAATTCTTTTAAAGTAATAAGAGTAAAAATAATAATTTTAAAAAAATAGATTAGTAATTATATTTCTACGGGTTAGTATGAAAAAATAAGATTAATCCATATCATAATTTTCGAATATATTTACTACCACATTAACGAGTCTACTACCTGTATAAATTTATAACTAATACCAATAATTAAAGAGAAAAATTAATCAGTGTTTATTTAATTGGTTATAAAAAATATATTCTCACCTAGCCAAAGGTTAAAACTTTAGTCCTATCGTTCCTTAGAGTAAGTTATTGATTATAATATTAACATGCATATATTAATCGAAATCATTTAACAAAACACCCATATTAGCGTACGAAGTTAATTATGTTTTATGCAAAAGTTTATTTTACTTTATTTTTTACTATTATTATTATTATTAATTAGTAGTAGTAGTAGTAGTAGTAGTAGTAATTATTAATGTTGTTATTATTAATCATCATTATTAATTATTATTGATAATTATAATTATTGTCATTATTAATTATTATTATTATTATTATTATTATGACTAATTATTAATCTTATTATTGATTATTATTATTATTATTATTATTATTATTATTAATTATTATTATGATTAATTATTAATTTTATTATTATTAATTATTATTATGATTATTATTTAAGTTTATTTTATTAATTTGTAATTGCTACTTACTCTACAATTTATTCTAGTGAAAGAGTTTATATCATTTATTGTAGAAAATACCAAAATTCTTTAATTTCAAAATAATCCAAGAAAAAAACTGTTAAATCTAAAACAATATACAAGTTTTTTATACCCTTTTAATTTTGTCCATATCATAATCTTACCCCTAGTTCATTCCAAACTGAAACACCAAAAGTTCATCCCAAAGTGCCTATAAGCTAGTACTTAATGAATATAAATAGAAATGTTATTAAAACTATGAAATATTATAATAAACTTCTAAAGCAAACTCATAAACTACAATAATCATTACTAAATAAACATAGGAATAATCATTTCTTATAATTAGCTTAGAGACAAAGAATCTGATTCAAATAATACCTTAAAAATTTTCCAGCACCTTATAAAGTATTTTCTATCGGAATTTTTAGTTAACACTCTAGAATTATTTACATAATGTATGTTTTCCTAAAGTATAGTACAGTGAGTTATCCAAATTAATTCATCAAAGATATGGAAGAAAAATACTTCAATTTAAATCAAGTCATTTTGTATCTATTGTATATTTTCTTCATTTAACTTTACCTATTATCCCTAACTTTTCTTGTTCAACGATTCACTATTTAGTAATTCAAATTATCCCATATTCATTAGTGTCTAAAGATTAATGTAATCATAAATTATATATCACGCCCTAACTATATTAGCTACATTTATATTCTTATAATAATATGAAACCTTTAACACAATATATATCTTACTCTAGACGATGATGTTGATATTATTAATCTTCATTTACAATAGGTTTGAAATATACTAGCTTGCATTTTGTTCTACGTATATCTTCAGCTACGATATAACTGGAAATATTCTCTCTATCATTAAATCATTTCTCTCCGATAGGCTCATAAGAGTAATGGTTGATGGACAAAAATCAAAGGCCTGCAGTATTAATGCTGGAGTCCCTCAAAGGTCCATCCTGGGCACAACTCTCTTCCTGATCTACATTAATGATCTCCCTAAACACATACTTAAATCATTCGTTGACATCTATGCTGATGACACGACCATCTATGGCAACACATCAAAGGCTGTAAAGACAAAGCTCTCTCTGATTCTCTCTCCTCTGATCTTGAACGAGTGGTTCAGTGGGGGAAGACGTGGCTGGTTACCTTTAATGCATCTAAAACCAAACTCCTATCTTTACATCATCGACGCTCTGATCCCCATCTGCCATCAATTGAAATGGATGGCTCTCGTCTAGGAGAAGCCCCATGTTTTGACAAGCTTCTGGGCTTGACCTTCACTCCTAATCTGAAATGGAACACGTGCATCAAGTCTGTTGCCAAGGTCGATGGAAAGATGGTGGGATCCTTCTACTGCTCCAGAAGATATCTCACTACTGATGCAATTCTCTATCTATATAAAAGCCAAGTACGTCCAAGGATGGAATACTGCAGCAATATCTGGTCAGGAGCTGCTAAAGACAGCCTATCCTGCCTTGACAGAGTACAAAATAGACTTTGTAGTTTAGTGGAGGATGCCCTTTTCTCTTCCCTGCAACCTCTCTCCCACAGAAGAGATGTTGCGAGCCTGTCTTTGTTTTATCGTTATTTTCATGGCAAGTGCTCGTCTGAGCTCCAATCTCTCGTCCCCCTCGCCAATCTTTTACAAGAAACACCCGTCTGGCTGTAACAACTGTCAATAATTTTCCCCATTCTTTACCTGTGCCTAAATCCAAATGTAGATTCCGTGAGCAGAGTTTCTTTCTCAGAAGTGCACGACTGTGGAACTCTCTTCCGTTTGCCTGTTTCCCACCTGACTACAACTTGAATGTCTTCAAATCCAACGTAAACAAATTCCTGATGAGCCGCCCCCTTAAGTAGACACTTTAAATATCCACACTAACGTACTTTACTTACAATAACCCTTATCCCTGAGTGGCTTCCGGACCGTGATAAGTGGTGACCACCTTTGTAAAAAAAAAAATACAACCTTGTATGATTTCTTGTTTTTTATTTAATAAATCATCAATGGACTGAAAATACTCCAAAGTGCACAAATTTCGTCTTTTTTTTCCTTAGGAGTGTATTTATTTGCTTTCCCTAAAATTGACGGTTTTACTTTATAATTAATGTTTCAATTGATTCCAGATGGGGATCAAAGCGTTGATGATGTAAAGATAGAATCTTGGTTTTGGATGCATTAAAAGTAACAAGCCACGTCTTCCCCCACTGTACCATGCGCTCAAGATCAGAAGAGAGAAAATCAGAGAGAACCTTGTCATTTACGGCCTTTGATGTGTTGCCATAGATGGTCGTGTCATCAGCATAGATGTCAACGAATGATTTAAGTACGTGTTTAGAGAGATCATTGATGTAGATCAGGAAGAGAGTTGGGCCCAGAATTGGCCCCTGAGGGACTCCAGCATTAATACCGTGGGCCTCTGATTTCTGCCCATCAACCACTACTCTTATGAACCTATCGGAGAGAAATGATTTAATGATTGCTCATTATGTAATGCAATTCCATTTATATTGTTGCTACTCCTATCGGTATTTTTGTTTAATTTTCTTTCCTGTGGCCCTATTATACGGTATGCAACCATATTAATTAAATCTAACTAGTTTGTTTGTATCATTATTGGATTTGCTAAAACATATTTTTTATTTATAACCTAATTTAGATAGAGCTTCATTATAGTATCGCATATATTTGAATAGCTGAAATAAAAGGAAATATGGATTTTTAGTGGATGAATGTTTAGAGCTGTTATTTTATTTATACATAGTAATTTGTAATTGGGTTTATGGAAGGACTCATGTGTATTATTAATCAGATCTAATGTGATATCAAAAAAATTAAATGCATTATTATATTTTTAGATCAATTTTTCGAAATTTATTTTCTCCGCTTCCAAATCCCTTAGATTCCACATAAGCATCGTTTTTATATAAATCTCCCACTAGCTCAAGTAAAGCAACTGGCCCTGACGGTATTCCAATTATAGTACTCAAAAAACTTCAACCTGAACTAGCGCCCATACTTACAAAACTGTTTAAACGTTGTCTTAAGGAGAATAGTTTCCCATCTCCCTGGAAAATTTCATCAATATGCCCTGTATTTAAGAATTCAGGTGATCGCTCATCCCCCTCTCAGTACAGGCCAATAAGTCTCCTGTGCGTCATGAGTAAGTTGCTGGAATCTGTGTTAAATACAGAAGTAATCAACCATCTCAACAAAAATAACCTTCTTAGTGACACTCAATATGGTTTCCGTTCTGCTAGATCTACAGCAGATGTGCTTACAGTTATATCTCATAGGATTAGCAAATCTCTCGACGGAGGCAACCTTTCTAGGGCAATTGCTCTTGACATATCTAAGGCCTTTGATGGGGTATGGCATAAAGGTTTACTTCATAAGATCTCTAGCTATGGCATTGCTGGAAATGTCTTCTCAATTATTAAATCATTTCTTTCTGATAGGTTCATAAGAGTAGTAGTTGAGGGGCAAAAATCAGAAGCTCACAGTATTAATGCCGGTGTCCCTCAGGGGTCCATCCTGGGCCCAACTCTTTTCCTGATCTACATTAATGATCTTCCAAATCACATCCTTACATCATTTGTAGACATTTATGCTGACGACACTACCATTTATGGTAGCACATCTAAGACAGTAAACGATCAAGTTCTCTCCAATTCTCTCTCCTCTGATCTTGAGCACGTAGTACAATGGGGTAAGGAGTGGCTGGTTACTTTTAATGCATCTAAAACCAAGCTTCTCTCTTTACATCATCAACATTCTGATCCACATCTGGCATCAATTGAAATGAATGGCTCTCGTCTTCAGGAGGCCTCAAGTTTTGACAAGCTTCTGGGCTTGACTTTTACTCCTGATCTTAAATGGAACACGTACATCAAATCTGTTGCCAAGGCCGCTGGAAAAATGGTGGGATCTTTCTATCGATCCTGTAGATATCTCACTGCTGATGCTATTCTCTATTTATATAAGAGCCAGGTACGTCCAAGGATGGAATACTATTGCCACATCTGGGCAGGAGCTGCTAGAAAGGACTTGTCCTGCCTTGATAGAGTTCAAAATAGACTTCGTAGCCTCGTAGGAGATGTCCTTTTCTCTTCCTTGCAACCTCTATCTCACAGAAGAGATGTTGCGAGTTTGTCTCTGATGTATCGTTATTTTCATGGAAAGTGTTCGACTGAGCTTCAATCTATGGTCCCCCCTCGCCAAACTTTCACAAGAAACACTCGTCTAGCTGTAAACACTATCAATAATTTCCCCCACTCTTTATCTGTGCCTAAACCTAAACGTAGATTCCATGAACAAAGCTTTTTTCTTAGAACTGCACGCCTGTGGAATTGTCTTCTGTTTTCCTGCTTTCCGGCTGACTACAATATAGTTGTCTTCAAGTCTAACGTAAATAAGTTCTTGATGAGCCGTTCCATATAAGTTATCAAATTTACCAAATTTTCATTACTAATGATTACTATATTGTCCAATTTCTACTGTACACTCTTTAACCCTTATCCTTGAGTGGCCTCTTGGCCTTGATAATGTGGTGATGCCTATGTAAAAAAAAAAAAAAAAAAAAAAAAAGATTGTAGTTATGCAATTCTCTTAGTATATAGAGAACAACTTAGTCGGTGACCTGTGCAGAATCTGGAGGACCATTCGTATTATCCAAGTATCTATTCTTTCTAGTCTACAACTTATTGCTGTATGTGATTAGTGTTTTAAACTTAATTATGTAAATATCTAAGTTAAATCAGTTTCAGATTTAACCATGTCGAGATTATTTTCAAACAATGAATAGGATATCGATGGATAGTACGAGTCAATATTGAACATAATAAATTTATTATTGACGGTAATCTCCAGAATATTAAATCAAAAAATGATTTTAGCAGAATTCCATAACTTATGATGAGTTTTGATTTTACGATAATTCTATTAATATTGTTTGCTTATTATACCTATGTCAGATAGACCTGGGGATATTAATCGAACGAAAGTGTTAGTAATGAAATTTATTTTGTCTTTTTAAGTAAAGCTTAGGCTTTTTGGAGTATAAATTTCTACATTTTATAATATGTATTTCAAACGCTGCAGAGTTCATATCGTCTAAATTTCTATCATTTGCTATTTTATAGTTTTTATGAATCTCCTTTAGAATTAATTTATTGTGTTCCGAAAGTGTTAAGAGATTTATCAGCAAGTATTATTATATTACGGTTCCTCTTAATATTTTTAACAGTTTTATTAATCTTGTTCAAGACTGTGTTCATATATTTATCTTTCTTTTTAATCTTAACGATTTTTTAAATCTTTACGATCATGCTAAGAAGTTCCATTTAAACCTTCTCCAGCGTTGGAATAGGAGGCGGGTTCTATGCTTATATTATTTTGTGGAATCCACAATTCTCTATCTATATAAAAGCCAAGTACGTCCAAGGATGGAATATTGTTGCCATATCTGGGAAGGAGCTGCTAAAAACAGCCTATCCTGCCTTGACAGAGTACAAAATAGACTTTGTGGCTTAGTGGGGGATGCCCTTTTCTCTACCCTGCAACCTCTCTCCCACAGAAGAGACTTTGCGAGCCTATCCTTGTTTTATCGTTTTTTCTATGGCAGGTGCTCGTCTGAACTCCAATCTCTGGTCCCCCCTCGCCAATCTTTCATGAAAAACACCCGTCTAGCCGAATCCACTGTGAAAAATTTCCCCCACTCTTTATCTGTGCCTAAATCAAAACGTGGATTCCATGAACAAAGCTTCTTTCTTAGAACTGCACGCCTGTGGAACTCTGTTCCGTCTGCCTGCTTCCCACCGGACTACAACTTGGATGTGTTCAAGTCCAATGTTAACAAATTCCTAATCAACCGCCCCCTTAAGTAAACACTACATCAAATATCCACACTAACGTAATGTACTTGCAATAACCCTTATCCCTGAGTGGCTTCCGGGCCTTGATAAGTGGTTATAACTGTGTAAAAAATTTTTAAAAATCTTCTGCGTTGTGTAATACAAATGTGAATATTCCGGGTGATCCAATGATTGTTTTCCATTTTTGTGTATTTGGATACGAATTTTTACGTTATCTTTTTATGAATGACTGGACATTATTTCGTGGTAGATGTCGCATCCCTGTTATGTTGTCTATCATCTTCTCTACTCTTCTGATGAGAAGTATTAGGCTTTGAAATATCATGTTATAAAGAGTTCTCACTTACGTAACAGTCCTAATTGATGTATACCCTTATTACTTTAATGCTTAAATATATGTATATATATATTACTATTAATATTACTACATATATTACTGTATATATTACTAGATACATATTACTATATAGTTTTTATACCTTCATTTTCTCTCTTTATTTTCTACATAAGCTCCAAAACAATTTGTTTGTCTTTATATTATTTCCTTTTAAAAATTGATTTTATTCTCTTGTTTTAACTGACACATTTATATGAAGAAGTGAAAGGAAAAACTCTCTCATATAAAAAACATAATTTTTATATAGGGGGGAAACATCAATTTTCAGAACAAAAATTTATTGTTTGAATAAAGAATACAGTTCAGATTTCTTTCCTTAACACATAGATTTTCGACATAGGCTCATCTCTTCAGAAGAAAAGTCATCAGCATAATATTAGATCTAATTCGGAATAATATTGTTATTTAGCACATACGAAGGAAATATATTTAACAATTAATTTAACCTTTTTAGAGAGCATAGATAAATAAAATAGATGAAATAAGAATAGATACAATGAAAGGATGTGTATTTATGGTATACAGGTGTCGTGTTAATCCTTGTATAGAGCGGTATACTGTGGTAGTAATATTACCTTCTAAAACATGTTTTGTAAGACTCGATACTACACGATTCATTAATCTGTGTTCCTATTCGCATCAGGATTCATATATATATATATATATATATATATATATATATATATATATATATATATATATATATATATATATATATATATATATATATATATACTAGCATTTCAGCCCGGCTGCCCGGTGTTTGGATGTGTATGTTTAGCAAGCAAAAAAAAAAAAGTGGTAGTATGAAGGCAGGCTCGAATCCGTACCGCGGAGGTGGAAAAGAACGGGAAAAAAAACCTGACGTATTTACTGTTACGACCACCACTAAACCGGAAGTGACGTAGGTTTAAATGAGGTCTAGACAATCGAAAAGAGATGGTGACTTTCAAAAATATCGGCGAAAAAAGCGACCCCCCGCCTGTAGAAATGTGCCCAGTTGAAGGTTAAGATAATGTTTTTAGCCAATTTGTCGGCATTTATCGTCTGAAAGGTCGAACTTAAAAACGATACTGATCTTGCTACAATCCATCGGCTCTGTCAACAGTTTTAGGCAGATATGCAAACATACATACACACATACATACATACATACATACATACATACATACATTTATATATTGGTAACTAAAGATTTTCGACCCAAACCGATTAAAAAGCTTACCCTATCTCTGAATACCCGTTATGTAAAATTTCAAATGTTCAGACCAGAAATTGTCTGAGTAATTTGGTAGAGACCGCAGAGGTCAATTTTTTTTAATTTTGACCCCTAATATGACCCCTTAACATTTATTGTTTTGCGCTCAAATTAAGTTATTAAGTTAGATCCATGTCCAAGGAACCTATATCTAAAATTTCAAGTGTTTTACTCAAAATTGGCGGAGGAGTTTGGTAGAGTTATCAAAAGTCAAATCGTTGAACTTTGACCCCTTAACAGCCAAATTTAAGGCTGAAAACGGATCACAAAGATTTTCCCAAATCTCACTGCCCTGTATATACAAATTTCGAGTCTGTAGACTAAAAATTGACAGAGTTATTGCGTAGGGAAATGTACACAGACAGAAACACAGACACACAAACACGTTTACTTTTATAAATATACAGATTACTAGCATGGGTGCTCGGCGTTGCCCAGGTGTGAGGTGTATGCTGAGCAAAAACAAAAACGGTAAAAAAAAACGGAAAATTATTTTAATTTGACCTCTATTATGACCCCTTAACATTTATTGTTTAGGGCGCTAATCAAGTTATTAAGTAAGATCCATGTCCAAGGAACCTATATCTAAAATTTCAAGTGTTTAGACCAAAAATTGTCGGAGGAGTTTGGTAGAGTTCTTAAAGGTCAAATAGTTGAACTTTGACCCCTAAACAGCCAAATTTCTGGCCGAAACCCGATCACAAAGATTTCCCCATATCTCAATACCCTATACGAGGGGCGTACAATAAGTAATGCCCCTGACCAACTTCCAGTTGTCTGATCTAGCTGAAATTTGGCAGGTGCAATGATTTATATCTCTACTGGTTATGTGGCAAATTACAGCTCTGAACTAATTGTGGTTTCTGTTTTATAGGTGTTATAACTGAGTAAGATATGAAATGGAACCTGTTGAATGTCGAGCAGTGATCCGGTTTTTGTATTTGAAAGGACGCACACCACAGGAGACTTTTGATGAAATGAAAGAAACTTATGATGATAATGCCCCATCATATGACCTTGTAAAACGTTGGCATCGTAAATTAAAACATGGCCGGAAGTCTGTGGAAACAGCTCCCAGATCGGGTTGCCTCCCTTCAGCCATTGATGAGGCATTTGTCCGTCAAGTTGAGGCTGCCATTTTGGAAGATCGACGCATTACTATTCGCCAAATAGTCCAAGATGTCAAGATTAGTACAGTGTCTGTGGAAACTATCATTCATGACCATTTGCATATGCATAACGTGTCTGACAGATGGATTCCCAGATTGCTTACACCATTCCAGAAGCGAGAACGCGTTTAGTGCTCGAGGATGAATTTGGAGATGTGCCAAGAAAATGAGTCCAAAATTTTTCTTATAGGAGTATAGAAGATATATATATATATATACATATATATATATATATATATATATATATATATATATATATATATATATATATGTATATATATAATGAAATTATAAACAAGATAAAATATTTCAATGAAAAAAAACATTTACAGGCGTTATGAACACGCTTTATAGCTAGACATATCAAAGCATATTTTATTTTATTTTGTCTACAATTTCATTTTATGTTATGCTCCACACCATGTGTTGAGCTACTTATATCTTGATAAAGAATCAAACCATTTTCTTTCAACCCATTTTATATATATATATATATATATATATATATATATATATATATATATATATATATATATATATATATATATATATATGATTACTTCATTTGATGACATAAATTAATATACGAAGATATCATTTTGTGGGTAAATTTTTAGTGTTTACTTCAACAGTGCTCAACACATAGGTGAAGTTAGGTAGTAAGTTATGAAAATATATATGGCAATTAAGCTACACAGGATATTCCGCATTTCATTCTCGTTAGAATTCGTCAGGTTTACCTGACGAATTCTCACGAGAACTAATTTGTAGCTTAATTGGCATATATAGTTTCATATCTTACTATATATATATATATATATGTGTGTGTGTGTGTGTGTGTGTGTGTGTGTGTGTGTGTGTGTGTGTGTGTGTGTGTGTGTGTGTGTGTGTGTGTGTTTCCCAGAAGCTTCCTCGGAGAATTTATATCTCTGATAGAATTAAAGCCAGAAAAATGATCAATTTCAGAATTCATTTCACTCATCTTTTTTTTTTCAATGCGAGCCAATGAAGAAATTCTAGCGGTTTTCTTATACAAGCATATCTCTACATCTAATACTAAATAGAACTCGAAAAAATATATTTTTTCAGAATGTACTCCATTATTTTTATTCGGTAAATACACATGAAAAATATATAAGCAAAGAAAAAGTTTTATTTTTTTACTATTTTCTTTTTACTCCTTGCACTTCGATTTTCGATTTTATGTCCTTATTTATTAAAAAATCTTATTAACACGATTATATTCATAAAGTTAACACACACACACACACAAAGTTGCACACACAAAGTTACACACACATATTTATATATATATATATATATATATATATATATATATATATATATATATATATATATATATATATATATATATACTCGGGTTTTTTATATTCAAAAGTAATGGACTAATGAATTCAACGAGGTTGTTAGATAGTGCTCAATAAAAAGAGCTGATAATACTTGTTTATTGTTATATAAACATGCTCACATCCCGCTGCTACAAATAGCCACTTGTTTCAATCAAACAACAGATATCATCAGGCAGCGACTTGACTATTCAAAAGTTCAATGAATAATCTCGCTTATTCATTGAACTTTTGAATAGTCACGTCGCTGCCTGATGATATCTGTTGTTTGATTGAAACAAGTGGCTATTTGTAGCAGCGGGATGTGAGCATGTTTATATAACAATAAACAAGTATATATATATATATATATATCTGTAGAAATATATTTTTATTATATATCAATCCTCATATAAGAAGCTCAATGTAATTACAGAGTAATATAGAGAATAAATGACAAAAAGTTATATATATGTATATATATATATATATATATATATATATATATATATATATATAACTTTTAAAACATTTCTTCCAAATACTAACAACTATTTTTGTAAGGTCTGACGAGGCTGTTGAATCGTAAACATGGTCCAACATCCGAAACATATGTAACCAAACAGATAAAACGGTAATAAAAAAAATAAAACACATATTTGCTCTGCAACAGTGTTGAGAATTCTCTTCAGGATTTTAATAATTACCAGTTTTACCATATATATATATATATATATATATATATATATATATATATATATATATATATATATATATATATATATATATATATGTGTGTGTGTTATTTTCCAAGTTTAAGATATCAAGTTTTCTCAATTGATCATTTAGTACTTTTCAAAGGGCGGCCATTACAATATTGTTTCGTATTGCGATTAACAAGTCTTCAAAATTATAGTATGTCTGCATATTTAGTCACGTACACTATATATGCTCTGGAAGCTAATATACAAGCATTCATAGAGCTTAGATTTTTGTTTTTCGAAATTTTCAAAATGTATATAAAAATGTATATAAACAACTTTATGAACAAAAATTTTTTTAATCCATTATGATTTGTATGTTCTAAGTAAATGATTAACATATATCTGTGTGTGTGTGCGTGTGTGTGTGTGTGTGTGCGCGTGTTATTGTGTATGCTAAATCTCACAGTAACAAGACGTTATTTGTAGTGCGCAGCGTCAAGTCTAAACATTACCTAAAATATTCGAAGACCTCCTTGTTTATATGATGGTCGTTCACAAAGTAAAGTCTCCGATTTCTTAACTCAAAAAGTTTAAGATGCTAGGTAACATAATAGGGATGCCACGTTTAGCGATGTCTACATCAGGAGTGAAATAATTTTGCAGTGGAAGATAAAATATTGAAACTCTTTGGGAAGGGAATGGAAGAACTAAAGTAATCTCTGTAATATAGGAGGAATATACCTTTTATTATATAGTGTAGGTTGACGTGTACCACGTATGCCATGGTGGGTTTAATATATCTGTGTATATGCGCAACTAAGCTCTTGGGAAGAATATAGAATAAGTGATTGATATAGGATGTTTATTGCATCATATGAATTAATGAGTTATAACTATGGAACGGGTTTACTTGAAGTAGGAGATTTATGCTAGGTCCATATATATTGGTAGGGATGTCGGATTATTATTTAAATAAAGTATAAATTATTAGAAATAATTAATACAATAAAAAGAATAAAGGTAACATAATAAAATATAAAAATTATTAGTTAATAAGATAGAGGGTAAACAAATGGCAGAATAACGGGATAAAAAATACAAAGAATATGAGGTAAAAAAAAAGTATAAAATATTATAAAATAATAATAAAGATATAAGAAGTACAAACTTATTAAATATAAAAGAAAAAATTAAATATAAAAAACTACCTATTGTGGCTCAGTCTGTTTAAATAGAAAGACAATAAAAAGATAAAGATGTACTGTAAATTTACTGAATATATATATATATATATATATATATATATATATATATATATATCAGGAAAAGTATAATATTTATATATATATTTATTTATTTATTTATTTTTTTTTTTTTTTTTTTTACAAAGGCGTCACCACATTATCAAGGCCCAGAGGCCACTCAAGGATAAGGGTTAAAGAGTGTACAGTAGAAATTGGTCAATATAGTAATCATTAGTAATGAAAATTTGGTAAATTTGATAACTTATATGGAACGGCTCATCAAGAACTTATTTACTTTAGACTTGAACACAACCATATTGTAGTCAGCCGGAAAGCAGGAAAACGGAAGACAATTCCACAGGCGTGCAGTTCTAAGAAAGAAGCTTTGTTCATGGAATCTACGTTTAGGTTTAGGCACAGATAAAGAGTGGGGGAAATTATTGATAGTGTTTACAGCTAGACGAGTGTTTCTTGTGAAAGTTTGGCGAGGGGGGACCATAGATTGAAGCTCAGTCGAACACTTTCCATGAAAATAACGATACATCAGAGACAAACTCGCAACATCTCTTCTGTGAGATAGAGGTTGCAAGGAGGAGAAAAGGACATCTCCTACGAGGCTACGAAGTCTATTTTGAACTCTATCAAGGCAGGACAAGTCCTTTCTAGCAGCTCCTGCCCAGATGTGGCAACAGTATTCCATCCTTGGACGTACCTGGCTCTTATATAGGTAGAGAATAGCATCAGCAGTGAGATATCTACTGGATCGATAGAAAGATCCCACCATTTTTCCAGCGGCCTTGGCAACAGATTTGATATACGTGTTCCATTTAAGATCAGGAGTAATGGTCAAGCCCAGAAGCTTGTCAAAACTTGAGGCCTCCTGAAGACGAGAGCCATTCATTTCAATTGATGACAAATGTGAATTAGAATGTTGATGATGTAAAGAGAGAAGCTTGGTTTTAGATGCATTAAAAGTAACCAGCCACTCCTTTCCCCATTGTACTATGTGCTCAAGATCAGAGGAGAGAGAATTGGAGAGAACTTGGTCGTTTACTGTCTTAGATGTGCTACCATAAATGGTAGTGTCGTCAGCATAAATGTCTACAAATGATGTAAGGATATGATTTGGAAGATCATTAATGTAGATCAGGAAAAGAGTTGGGCCCAGGATGGATCCCTGAGGGACACCGGCATTAATACTGTGAGCTTCTGATTTTTGCCCCTCAACTACTACTCTTATGAACCTATCAGAGAGAAATGATTTAATAATTGAGAAGACTTTTCCAGCTATACCATAGCTAGCGATCTTATGAAGTAAACCTTTATGCCATACCCTATCAAAGGTTTTAGATATGTCAAGAGCAATTGCCCTAGAAAGATTGCCACCGTCGAGAGATTTGCTAATCCTATGCGATATAACTGTAAGGACATCTGCTGTAGATCTAGCAGAACGGAAACCATATTGAGTGTCACTAAGAAGGTCATTTTTGTTGAGATGTTTGATTACTTCTGTATTTAACACAGATTCTAGCAACTTACTCATGACGCACAGGAGACTTATTGGCCTGTACTGAGAGGGGGATGAGCGATCACCTGAATTCTTAAATACAGGGCATACTGATGAGATTTTCCAGGGAGATGGGAAACTATTCTCCTTAAGACAACGTTAAAACAGTTTTGTAAGTATGGGCGCTAATTCAGGTTGAAGTTTTTTGAGTACTATAATTGAAATACCGTCAGGGCCAGTTGCTTTACTCGAATCAAGGTTTTTGATTAGCTTCGCAACATCACATACAGATATACGTATATCACATAGCGTGTTTTCTGATACAGGAGGAAATATTGGGGGTTGGCGGTCTTGGTCGCAAAGGGTAGAATTAGCTGCAAAGTTCTTGACAAAGAGTTTGGCTTTGTCAGATGCTGACGAGATTACCTCAGGTCCATTGATAATAGTTGGGATGGAGCACACGCTTCTGTTCAGGATTCTGTTTGCTATTTGCCAAAACTGGTGGGAACCAAGCCGCTGCTCAGCTACTTTGGACTTAACAGATTCAGCATACAACACTCTTGCGTTCCTTATTACTTTCTTACAATGGTTGCTGGCAGTCCTGAAAACGGCTTTAGTTTCCATACATCTATTACGTTTGAAGCAGTGGAAAAAGTGATTTCTGTGCGCAATGGCAGCAGCACATTCTGGAGAGAACCATGGCTGGCTGTTAGGTTTTTGCTGAAACTTTTTAGAGGGTATGAAATGGTCAATACCTACAATTAACCATTCAGTTAGGTCTAATACTATAGAGGACACATCCTTTTTAAACATGGAATGCAGAGGTAGATCAGATATAAATGTACGGAAGCTATCCCAGTCAGCCTTAGTGTATCGATATACTGTACGATGAAGAGGTACGTCTGGGGACTTATTATATTTCATTTTTATCTTGATTGATACAACAGAGTGGTCGGAAGATCCAAGAGGCGACAGAACAGAAACTGAACATAGTTCAGGGCAAGTTGTGAGAAAAAGGTCTAGTAGGCTCGCATACTGGCCGTCATTATCGGGCACACGGGTAGGTTCCTGAACAATCTGAGTGAGGTCATAGGCAATGGAGAAATCATTACAGAAAGTATAATATTTATATATATATATATATATATATATTATTTTTTGCGATTTGTTTTAACAAAAGTTATCATGCACACAAACACACGCATGCATAAACTATATTAAGAACAATTAGCGACGCATGCTTTTTTGTTTATGTTCTTAGTATTTGTGAATACACAATATTTAGAGACTTGTTAATGTTAATAACAAACGCCCAACGAATTGTATAGTGCATCACACACACAAGACTGCAATGGCCTAAACGTGAAACGAACTTGATGCTGTGTGAATTAATATGTCTCTTAGTGACGCCATATTGTAATTTTAATAATCGTTCTTTTGTCTTTCGAGGCTGAACGGAGGCATCGGATGTAGATATCACTAGATGTCGCATCCCTCGTATGTTACCTAGCATCTTTTTTTAATCGCATACATTAATATACGAAAGTATAACTTAATGCGTAAACTTTAAGTATTTACTTCAACCTTGCTCAATACATAGGTAGAGCTAGATAGTAAGTTATAAAAGTATATATGGCAGTTCAGCTACACAGAACATTTTGCGTTTCATCCCTGCTAGGATTCGTCAGTCTTACTATATATATATATATATATATATATATATATATATATATATATATATATATATATATATATATATATATATATATATATATTTCAAGAATAGATTTGTAGCAAGCAATTTTTACCAAATAAGAATTTTGGGGCCAAATAGGTAAATGAAACCGATGAACTGATCCCAAATTCCAGGCATAAATCCACTTCATCTTATAACTCTGTAACTCCTTTTTTTATCCGTATTAAATTAGGTCAGGTTAAAGATCGTTCAATCCATACTTGTATCGAGATATCAGGTTACTTGAAGAAGAAAAGGGAGAAATGGGTAAAGAAACCTTAGTTAGATGCCATGAAACGGGGTGGGCGGTAGGTTGGGAGAGGTATTCATCGGGCTTTTGGCACCCCAAAGAACCGAGGGGTCATGAGAAACGTCTATTTCGAACATTTGCTCAATGAACTAATGCCGAAGAAAAATACAAATTTAATCATCCTCTCTCTCTCTCTCTCTCTCTCTCTCTCTCTCTCTCTTTCGCTCACTCCTTCTCTTTTTCTCTCTCTAAGTTTCCATTTAATCAATAATCGATTACATTGAAAGTTGTTTCTTATTTGCTTGTTTCCTGTTTTTCGGGGGGGTTTTTTCCGGTTTTTGAAATTGCGGATATCCATTCATTTTCTTTTCTTTTTCCTTTTTTGCAAGGAGGGGGGGTATGCTGGCGACACTCGACTCATTTTGAAATCCCGGAAACTGACTAATAAAAAAAATCTGTTTTTTTTTGTTTTTTTTTACTGACACGTACAGATCGATTATACTAAACTGATTTAATCAGAATCTTGCACACGTCTTCTTCGTTATATGAATAGTAGTAGAATACCCGTCTAAAAGCGGGTAAAATTAATTAATTGAACCGAACAGTGTTGCACTGTTGCATTAAAATATAATGAAACTTCATGTCTAGAATCCTCCTTCGAATTTTGTTAGAAAACCTACTACACGATTCTTATTCAAGGCAATACCTCAAATTTAATCATTCTCTCACCTTGTCCCTCTTTTCCTTTCTCTCTCTTCCTTCCTTTCTCTTTCTTTTCTTTCTTTCTCTCTCTCTCTCTCTCTTTCTCTCTATTTCTCTTTCTCTCTGCGCCCTAAAACATCTATTTCAGACATTTGCTCAAGGAACTGATTCTAAAGAAAAACACAAATGTACTCATCCCTTCTTCCTCTCTCTCTCTCTCTCTCTCTCTCTCTCTCTCTCTCTCTCTCTCTCTCTCTCTCTCTCTCTCTAAACACATATATATATGGTGCCCGGAAAACTCGTCCACGGAAAACTCGTCCACGGAAAACTCATCCACGGAAAACTCGTCCCCGGAAAACTCGTCTCTGGAAAACCCGTACCCGGAAAACTCGTACACGAAAAACTCCCCCCCTTTTTGCTAGGTAGGAAAACTGGTCCCTTATTGATAAATATCGATTGAAAACACATTTTATGACCGTTCTTAAAGAAGAAATTGTCTTTAAAAGAGAATAGACATCTCATAATATTTTTTAAAATTATTTTTTCTCTTGTTTTAAAAAAATAAACTTGATCACCGAGTTAAGATACGAAAAACGAAACCGTATATTTATTTTAAAAAAATAATTTAGTCTTAACACTTTTTTGTGTTATTACGAAACAACAATAAAAGAAAGAAAACACGTATCATCAAAGAAAGTAATTATTTTATTTAGAAGAATTAATTTAGTTTAAACAATTCTTGTGTTATTACGAAGCAACAAAAAAGAAGACACGGTCTTATGTAATTTTGGTACCGCGCTGAAATAATAACGTTATTATTTCGAAAGCCATTCTTAACATGGGGAGGGGAGGGTATCGTTTAAAATTCATTACGGAGGCACTTGTGCAGTATGCAGATGGTGCCTATTGTTAGAGGGCGATAACTCCAATTTCTTCTTGATCAAATAACGCGGCAAATAAGTAACAAATAAGATTTTTTTCCGAACAGAAAAATATTTGAAACTCAAACATTTATTGTATCAAAATGTATCAATATATAATTGTAAAAACATGTATTGTATCAAAATGTATCAATATATAATTGTAAACATATTTATTGTATCAAAATGTATCAATATATAATTGTAAACATATTTATTGTATCAAAATGTATCAATATATAATTATAAAAGCATTTATTTCAAAGTAAACGTATTTTTTAATGATTGCTTCCTCAAAGAATTTTCTTTCACTTTCTTCGTATATATCTCAGACTTTATTTTTAATTTTTTTTTTCTGTTAAATTATTTTTTTCGGACATATATCCGGTTGTCATAGCTTTTAACAACGTTTAAAAAAGGGTCACCATTTCGGTCGGTCCCCTTTTTGGGGCACCTCCGACATTAGAGAGAGAACAAGAGTGCTGAAAAAGAACGGTTGTGGAAAAGAAAACATCGGTTATAATTAAGTGCAACGAGACTTTAGGATTGATGATGTTTTATAAATGTTTCCAAGATATAGCGGTACAAAGAGGATGGTACATTTCTTTGATAAAAGTCTTTACCCAGGGGAAACTGGTCCGTCGCATGTTGATGCTTCTATCGTTTCCGCATGTCTGAGACAATTTCTTCTTTGTATCTCCCTCCAGGACAGTCCTCTAATCCGATTGGCTGAAACCTCTGGTGACGTTGAGAGAAGAAAGGAAGGGAAAAGTAGAAGAGTAGGGAGAAAGAGAGAAATAAGGGAAGCAGCATCATAGTAATGGTTCACTACACATATTCAAATAATGCTTTTGCCCCCCCCCTTTTTCCCCTCATATAGTACCTTCAAAAAGTTGTCGTGGTTAAGTAAACCAAAGAAAACCTTTTGCGCATGCGCTTTGAAGGAGTAATGATTAAATAAAAACACCGGGGCCCACGTTCCCCGTGAAGTACCAAATTTTCTAAATAAAATATTTGTTTTATCATTTATAATACAAGAAGTGTTTTCTTTTTTTGTTTGTTTGTTTCGTAATAACACAGGAAATGTTAAAAACTCGAGTATTTTTTTTAGAAATATATGATTTCGTTTTTAGTGTCTTCCGTTCAGTTTCGTTTTTCGTGCCTTTCATGCGGTTTCGTTACATAATCAACCGTATCCACGTCCGGTAGCCTGATTTTTTTTCCAAGCAGTGATCTTGGACATTACCTAAAAATATACAAATTTATTATCGGGGAGGGGGGAGCTCGTTTTAAAAATATATCTACCTCAGTGTTTTCTTTAATTTTCTATTTTTGAGTGATTATTGAGACTTCTAAGATTATCTCATGTCGGACATTTTTGTACAAAAATAACACTCTACATTACTTGTTTTTTTGTTTGTTTGTTTGTTTTTTTACTAAATAAACTCTTTAAAATGAGTTGAACCACCAAAAACTTTTAAAGCTAGGTAGAAAACGAACACTTAGAAAACAGTAAACAACTAAAAATATTTTTTTAATATTATGGGATGTGTATTCTTTTTTAAAGACAATATCTTCTTCAAAAACGGTCATAAAATTTGTTTTCCATCGATATTTATTCAATAAGGGACCAATTTTCCTACTTAGCAAAAGGGACGAGTTTTCCGGGATCGAGTTTTCCGGGGACGAGTTTTCCGGGGACGAGTTTTCCTAAATTCATATATATATATATATATGTGTGTGTGTTATTTGTGTTTTGGTTTTTGCGATACGTTTTGAATGAATTCAATTATTTACTAAATTACATTTTTACCTAAATGCGAGTTGGGAACAACATTTAATCAATTTTGTACCCCCACATGAAGAGCAGCATATATATTATTTTTAAAATATAATTATTAACTGACACGTGTTTCGTCGTCTACGACTCATCAGAGTGGCTCGCTAGATTCAACCACTCTGATGAGTCGTAGACGTGTCAGTCAGTGGATAATTATATTTTAAAAACAATATATATATATATAATTATTTTCTACTATAATAATTAAATACCTACAGACACTAGTGTTTCATCCTTTCGGGAATCTTAAGTGCAGGGTGTCACGATTACTACCAGTCGAACGATTCGAACCCCCTATCACGAGACATCTCTGGCTCGATTAGCGGAGACCTAATCCATTCGGCTAATATTAACCGCTTGAAATAACGTTGAATTTTAAACATGTTAATTTTAAGTGTTCATTTACGTCAGTCAGACAGTGATCTAATCGTTATACCATGATCTACGCATAAGAGCTAAATTGACCGACTTTTAATTCAACTGAAAGTGCTCAACGATAAGAAACGAATTTCTTAAAGGGGCTGTCATAATTATTTTCTACTATAATAATTAAATACCTACAGACACTAGTGTTTCATCCTTTCGGGAATCTTCAGTGCAGGGTGTCACGATTACTACCAGTCGAACGATCACGAGACATCTCTGGCTCGATTATATTGACGTGGCTACGACTCATCAGAGTGGCTGAATCTGTCATTCTCTTTCTCTTTCTCCCTTTCTCTCTCTCTCTTCTCTCTCTCTCTCTCTCTCTCTCTCTCTCTCTCTCTCTCTCTCTCTCTCTCTCTCTCTCTCTCTGATCTCCGATTAGGCCAATAAATAAAGTTCTTAATACAAAAAATGAAAGTCATGGAATCTTGCTTCTTTTTTTTCTTCCCCCCCCCCTTTAACTCACGTTCACCTGTAACAAGGCATATCGCTACTTGGACGTAAAGGGCGACTTTTTAGGACCATGCCTAGGAAAGATTAACAAGCTATTGGTTTACGTTGCATTTAAACTTCTGCATATCAGTACAGTCAGGGAAGCAGGTTGCAGGAAAAGAATTCCCAAGTCATGCTGTTCGAGGGAAGAAACTATTAGAATAGGAAGCTTTCTGGCATTTAGAAGCTCAACAGTGAAAGGGTGAGCTTTTGTTGCTAAGCGAGTTAATCGGGTACATGTACGTCGAAGGAGCACGAGTGTAATGATTTCATCAGAGCACATTCTATTAAAATATTGGTAAAACAAACACAGAAATGCCACATGGCAGCGATGGGACAGGGGTTGAAGTTTAGTTGACAAAGTGGGAACGATTAGATTGAAAACCCTTTTTTGGACTCTATTCAAGAGGGGGATGGTGGTATATGCACCAGCCCAGACTTGGCAACAATACTCTATGCATTGGCGAATGGTAGCCTGGTAAAGGTGCAGGATACTCTCGGGTGTGAGTAGTCTTCTAACTTGATAAAGGAAACCTACCTTCTTTGCAGCAGCCTTCGCAATGTCCTCAATGAATTTGTCCCAGTTCATATTACCTGCAATGTTAAGTCGAAGAATTTGAAGGAGGAATTCTTAGGTAGAGTGTTATTTGTCATATATATAGGTGGTTGGAAAGGCGTAATTGTTAAAGGAGGGCAGTTTAGTTTTACTAGCATTAAATGTTACCATCCATTTGCGGCCCCATGCTACTACGGTCTGGAGGTTATTGCTTGATTTGTGTCTAATAATTATAAATTGAATTTGATCAAATTCATAGAAAGAAAGGCAAACGAGTACGCAGGAATCATGAAAGTCTACACATGCGAATAATTTTAATAAGAATATAATCAAAGTCTGAAATATTCGAATTATCAAACGAGAGGGTATTCACAGACGCAGCTGATGCCACAACACGTAACTTCTCTATATCTCATTCCCTATCACAGATGGTTACGTTTCCAACCCGTTTCCCAGACCAGCAAGAACAACATGCATCACTTCTAGACCTGTTTCTGACCATAGTTCCCAATGACTGTGTAACGAATGCCCACACCCCTCTTGGGAACGCCGATCATGCAGTGGTAATGGGTGAAATCGCCCTAAACTCTAGAGCCAAAATTGAAAAGCAACTGCTCAAAACAACGAGATATTATAAAAAGGCTGACTGGGAAGCCATCAGGGATCGCATCAGGGACGCTCCATGACAAAATATCATTTCACTTCCTGCTGAACAGTGCGCAAATGAGACCACTGAATAGTTCAAAGCGGCAATTGAAGCACATATTCCCCTGCGCAAATTTTATAGCAAACCCCACTCTCCCCAATGGTTCACTACTTGTGCAACTGCCATAGTGTAAAGGCAACATGTGTACTTCAAATTTAACTGGCATAAGTCCAATTCAAACAGACAGAAGTACATAGAAGCCAGAAATAACTGTAAGAAAGAAATAGCGACAGCTAAAAGAGAATTTACTGACTCTACCAAAAAACGCATCGAAGCACAGAAATTAGGAACCCAAAACTTCTGGAAAATCTACAACAGTGTAGTAAATAATCGGCAATCAACAATTCCCCCACTATCCAAAAATCATGAGGTTATTTGCTCTGCAACTGAGAAGGCTAACATGCTTGCCAGTTGGTTTGCCTCAAACTCCATGCTGGACTCTGCTAACCACCCCCTGCCTGACTTTTCTTTGCGGACAGACGCCACACTAGACGATCTGAAAATCACCCCTGCTCAGGTGCATGCTATCATAAGAAAGCTTGACACTGCAAAAGCATGTGGATCTGATCTCATCCCGGCTGTCCTATTAAAAAAGTGCTCCGCTGAAGTAGCTCCAGTTCTCTCCAAACTTTACAACAAATGCCTTAATGAATCTTGCTTTCCTGCCTGCTGGAAAACTGCTTCTGTAGTCCCAGTTTTCAAGAATTCTGGCGAAAGAACTGACCCAGTAAATTATCGGCCCATTAGAGTCCTCCCACTTTTCACCAAAATATTTGAGACCATAATTAACCAAGCTCTAGTCCATCACCTTACAGATGCTAAACTTCTGACTGACCAACAATATGGATTTAGGCAAGCCCGTTCCACAGCAGACATTCTAACTGTAATCTCAGAACGTATAGCTGCGAAGAAGGTGGCTTCTCTTTACCATGCTAGAAAGCTATTAACGCCTGAAAGTATCCTATACGACTATAAGGCCACCATTCGCCCATGTATGGAGTATTGTTGTCATATTTGGGCTGGTGCATCTGCCACTAGTCTCTCGCTCCTAGACAAGATTAAAAAGAGAGTCCCCAATCTGATAGGTCCTGAACTGTCAGCTAAACTTCAGCCTCTATCACATCGACGAAATGTTGCATCCCTCTGCCTGTTCTACAAGTACTTTAACAGTGAATTCTCTGACGAACTGCAAGCACTTGTGCCCCCTCGACATAAATACTCCCAACAAACCCGATAAGCAGCTAAATCCCACTCCTTCACAGTAGAGATCCCTAGATGCAAGAGAGCCTTCTACTCCAGTAGTTTCTTCCCCAGAACAGCTAGACTTTGGAATTCCCTTCCGGGTCCCTGCTTCCCCGACTGTACTGACATGCAGAAGTTCAAGAGTAACATGAACTGACATCTTGCTGCCCACTTTCCTACACCGTACCCTTGATGCTTAGGTCCCTGATAGTAGCCCCCTTCAACAAAGTGGCAATGTGCCTTGTTTGGGGTGAAAATGCAATAAAAAAAAATTTTTTTAAAAAGATGGTGTCTAATAAAAGATATTCATTGGGTGGTGTTTAATAAAGAATATTCATTGGATGGTGTCTAATAAAGAATATTCATTAGATGGTGTTTAATAAAATATAGTTATTAGATTGTGTCTTATAAAGAATATTCATTAGATGGTGTTTAATAAAAATATTCATTAGGAGGTGCTTAATACAAAATATTCATTAGATGGTGCTTAATGAATATAGTGATTAGATTATGTCTAATAAAGAATATTCATTAGATGGTGTCTAATACAAAATATTCATAAGATGGTATCTAATAAAAATATTCATCAGGAGGTGTTTAATACAAAATATTAATTAGATGGTGCTTAATAAAATGTAGTTATTAGATTGTGTTTAATAAAGAATATTCATTAGATGGTGTCTAATAAAGAATATTCATTAGATTGTGTTTAATAAAGAATATTCATTAGATGGTGTCTAATACAAAATATTCATTAGATGGTGTCTAATACAAAATATTCATTAGATGGTGTCTAATACAAAATATTCATAAGATGGTGTATAATAAAAATATTCATTAGAAGGTGTTTAATACAAAATATTCATTAGATGGTGCTTAATAAAATATAGTCATTAGATGGTGTCTAATAAAGAATATTCATTAGATGGTGTCTAATAAGAAATATTCATTAGATGGTGTGTAATAAAGATTATTCATTACATGGTGTGTAATAAAGATTATTCATTAGATGGTGTGTAATAAAGATTATTCATTAGATGGTGTTTAATTAAGATTATTCATTAGATGGTGTTTAACAAAAAATATTCACTAGATGGTGTTTAATACAAAATATTCGTTAGATGGTGCTTAATAAAATATAGTCATTAGATTGTGCTTAATAAAAAATATTAATTAGATGGTGCATAATACAAAATATTCATTAAATGGTGTTTAATAAAGAATATTCATTAGATGGTGTTTAATAAAGAATATTTATTAGATGGTGTCTAATAAGGAATATTTATTAGATGGTGTTTTATAAAAAAAATATTCACTGGAGGGTATTTTATAAAGATTATTCATTAGATGGTGTTTACTGCCTATTAAAATTTCAAAAAAAATCGGAAATGTCGGAATTATCATGGATAGCTCCCTAACCCTTTTGCATATGACTTAATTAAACAAAATATAGCCTACATTACTCACCGTTACGAATCACAACTCTTTTCCAAAATGCATTATGATTGGTTCGCTATTGTAGCAGCAGTAACACTTCATTGCTTACTAGTTTAAATAACTTTTGTTTAGAAGCTCAAGACCTATCGGCCCAGACATAAAACTTACCTTTGAATTTTTCCAATCAGACGCCACCTCTTAAGCAAGCTGAGCACGTGACTAAACCAAGACTTTTCACTCTCTTCCCCTTTCTTCCATACTTGAATCCAGACCTGACAGCATGCGTGCAACAGTGCTCCATTAGGAGACTAGTGGCACTAAAACAATGACTAAAATCTATCACAACTTAATGAACGCACACTATAAAAAGCAATGAACACTCGCTTTAATAACTTTCAATTAAGAAAATATAATCCGTACAGGGTGGAATGATTAAACTGTCGCCCTAGAAAAGACATCATTCCATTTTCGTTTGATGAAAACCGGTTTCCATTTTATTTTTTTGTTTTTTTGGGGATTTTTTGTTTGGTTTTGTTTTTTTGTTTTTCTTTAGACCATCTACTAGTTAGCCAGTCATGTACAAATCCCAAGAGCGATAAAAGCCTCTTATCATGTTTGAAAGTGACGCAATGTTCAACAAGCGAGATTTGAGATGCGCTGCTGTTCAACTCATTCTCTCTACCAATCCAAGTTATACAGCAGGACCATTGCCAGCACCCTCAAAGGATTGCGACGAATAGCAGAGACATACGCAGTGTGATGAAAACAAAGTTTCTGTCCACGATTATGGTCTTTGGTGTTGCCTCAAATGAAGACCATATCAAGTTAACTTATATCTTCAAAGGCTAAAAAGTCAACACCAAAGAGTACCTGGATGTGCTGAAGAGTGTGCTGATCCCCTCGTGCAAGTGTAGCAACAGAATTAAGCACCGACCCACGTCCAAAAAGACCCAAGTCTTCAGAAAGATTGCTGCAGCTTTGTACCTTTTTTTCACTGCCCCTTCCCCCGCTGCTCCCATGACCTGAACCCACTGTCTCTTTCATTTGGTCATACTTTGAGAACACCAAAGTAAGACTGATCACCGCCATCCGTCAAATATTCGCAGAGCTAATTTTGACACTTATGGAAAAGGCATGCTTCTAGGCCCAGACCAGTACCGAAGCAGTGATTGAGGCTGAAGGCGGCTACATTGAATAGATGTCAGCTCTATTACATAATCAAGTTTCAAGAATTGATTTTTTCAATAAAAATTTGTAAAAAAAAAAAGCTGTAGTGTTGTTTTTCTTTAGGGCGACACTTTTATCGTTCCACCCTGTAGAATTGGGTGGTGAAAATTTGATTTGATATTTCAGACACATTGGAACTCTTCTTAATATTCACGAACATCTTAATGCTTCTATTGCTGTAACCTTCTATTATCTCTTGTGTGTATGCCTCTTAACTCTTCAGTCAGATACGGCATAATCACGTTTGACACACCAGTTCCTATCAGATCACCGAAGTTAAGAACGGCAATTGGGTGAGGATGCTCAGGATCGATGCAAGCCGTCACTTTGCTGACATACAACCAGTACTGGCGGAGTTCGCGGCAATTGAAGAAAGCGTGATCAGTAGTTTCTACGGCCGTTGTCCCACAACGGGGACAATTAGGTGACTCCAAAAACCCGGAACTGCATTGTATGTTGTTGAGTGGAATTGCATTTCGGGCCAATCGCCAGGTCAGAGAGAACTCCAAATTGTTCAGATGACTCGAACCTGGCGCCCAGCTCCACGCGGAGCGGATCTCACTCTGCTGCCAACCCAAATGCGCACATAGCGGGTCGTCGGCGGCCCCCTTCACTAGATCCCTGTGGAGTTCCCTACAGGTAGCAGTCACAAGGTCACTGGACCTTGGTAGTCGTTTTAGCGTGGCTCGGCACTCTTTCATGTAGGCAGATTCTCCCCGATGGCTCTCGATGGAAGGGTCGAGAATGAGGTCGGGGAAGGCGGCAGTAACCACGGGTTGCCACGGTTGGTCATCTTGCATATAGTGGCTCAGGAAGGCCAGCCTCTCAGCATCTCGATGACACTTCAAGTCCGGCATTCCCAAGCCTCCCTCACACGGACGTTGAATACAGACCTGTCTGCTCACCCAGTGTCTTCCTCTGTCCCAGAGGAGCGAAGACAAGAGTTCGACAAGAGCTTTTAGGTGTTGTGCAGGCAGGGGAAGTATGGCCAATCGGTAAAGGATGAGAGGAAAGACGTAAGTGGCATCAGCTCTACCCTTTAAGGAAAGTTTCCTAGAAAGCCACGAATTGACTGCAGCCTCTACCTTTGACCGTACCTCCAACCAATTCTTGTCAAGCTGGAGACCCGGTCCAAACCACATGCCGAGGATCCGGACTGGGCCATCTGTCCAGCTGAAGGGTGCCAGGAGGTTTGTGTTGCCACTCCAGACGCCCAACTGCATTCCTACCGACTTGCTGCGGTTTATCTTGGTCCCCGTGATTCTTTCGTACTGTGCGAGTGCCTCCGACACGACCTCAATGTCTCTTAAGCCCGACACGAAGACCGTGACATCATCGGCAAACACGGATACCTTGGCAGCTGAGCCGCCAGGCAGAGCCATTCCGCGCAGGGCAGAATTTGCCTCCCCATGTCTCAGCTTGCGGAGCAGAGGCTCCAAAGCCAGGACATAAAGCAGGGGCGACAGCGGACAACCCTGACGAACCAACCGAGAGATAACAAAGGGTTTCGAGTGCTTTCCATTGACTTGCACAACAGCCATGGACTGTCGATACATTACGGAGATCCACTTGCAAAAGTCCGGTTTAAAACCGGCGGCCTCTAAGACAGATGCCAGGAAACGATGGTCGACCCTATCGAAAGCTTTGGACTGATCTAAGTTGATCAGCGCAGCTTCTATGTCGTCATCTATTCCCCCCTCCAGGATTGTGAGGATCAGGTGCAAGTTGTTCTGAATCGATCTCCCCTTTACAGCGTAGTTCTGTTCCGGTTCAACCAACTCGTTGATAACAACCTGCAGCCGATTTGACAGGACCTTGGCCAAAATCTTCAACTCTGTGTTTAGCAGAGTTATGGGCCTGTAGTCGTCAACTCTTCCCCTCCATGCCCGTCACCTTTCTTCAGCAATGTGATCACTCCCTTGGTTACCTGCCCTGGGATGGATCCCTGAGCAAACCAATGGTTGAACATATCCGTCAGAAGAGGCAGAAACATGGACGACAGCCTCAAGTACAGTTCGTATGGCAGACCATCAAGTCCTGGCGATCTGTTACAGCTGACCTGCTTCAGCACAGTAAAGACATCCCGCTCTGTCACCCGGCCCTTGCAACTAGCCGCTCTAGCTGCCTCGAGGCGGGGAGAGTCGGCCAAATAGTTGCTAAAATCAAGGACCGGAAGATCGGGTTGATGCGTAAAACGCTCCTCGAAATGTTCTCGAAACCCCTCGCAGATCTCCCGAGTCGATTCCAGGGTGCGTCCATCTGGATGTCTGACTTTCGCAATGTATTTGTCCGAGCCACGCCTAAAAACCTCACGGCGCACGTCTGCATCACAATTGACTGCTTCGTTGCCTATCTTTCTAAGCCTAGCTCTAACTACTTGGCCTTCGTAACGCTCGCTAGTCTTGCGTAGAAGGTCCTGCTTAGCTAGTTCCTGACTAACCCTATCACCCTCCCCCATAGCCTGGGCTAGTTTCTGCTCTAGCTGCTTCTTCGTCTTGGCCTTATCTAGTGCGAGGTGCTGGGCATACTTGACGGAGAAGCTTCTGATCTTGGCTTTGAGACCTAACCACCACTTACTCCCGGTAACCGCCCCCACTAGTGCCTTTTTAATCAATTCTCTTAACTGATCTCGGAAGTCTTGTCTCTCCAGAAGGGAGGTGTTTAACTTCCAGTACCCCGCTAATTTAGGCCTATTTCCTAGCTTCAGCCGGGCCATAACTAATTTATGGTCCGTCTAGCCTAGCCAAGTGAACGTGGGAGAGGATAGGAAGTCTACTTCACCTCTCCTAACTAACATTCTGTCCAAATAGGTATTTGGATAGGAGGAAACGCTATTGGTCCACGTCCACATTTCCTGCCCTGGATGCTCGACCCGAAACCTGTCGACCAGTTCGCATCTAGCCATCAGATCAGCCAGGCTGGACTCGCACCTCTCCGATCCTCTAGCTCCGCCTCCTACCTTATCTATGTCGGGGTGGGTCTAAGATGGCATTCCAATCCCCCATTAGCACTACCCGCTTCCGACAATCTACAAACGCGTCAAGCTGACTGAAGAATGAGACCCTCTCACGAGCGGTGCTGGGCGCATGAACCACAATCACCTGAAACACAGAATCTTTTACGGTAACATCTGCCACGACCAGTCTGCCCTCCGCATCCCTATAGACAACGTCGACCGTCGCAGAAAAGGTACGTTTAACTAGCAAGGAGACCTTCCCCCGCGGGCTGCCATATGCTGAGAAAACCTCAAAGTCTCGGGCCAGCACCTGACAGTCCACAGAAGAAACAAAATGCGTCTCCTGAATCGCAGCCACATCCACTCCCAGGGACAAGAGGTCGTGCCGGAGGCGAGCCGCCCGGCCCGATGATTTCAAGCCCCTCGCATTCAGACTAGCCAAATTCAAAGTCATGGTACCTACCTTAAGGTGTGTTACACTCAGCTCCAAAGTCAGCCGGGGAAAGGACACCGACGTTGTGTGCAATGCTCAAGGTGGTCAGGTTTTTCATGTCCTGACCTTCTCTTACAATGCTGCTGACATCCAAAGGGTAAGTCAATTTAAGGGCCCTATTGAGTGACGGATGGACTAACACTGGGACCCTTCCCTTGCATTGTTTTGCGAGTTCCTCAAGGGAAGGGTCATTTTTCCTAATCAGATCAATTCCTGGACCAGCCCCTTCAGCGACCTCCAGCATTGTCCACACGTTGGTCTTGCAGGCCTCAGGAAGCCTGACGAAAGTTGTTAGCCGTGGGGCGTCCGAGAAATTCGAGGGGACATTAACGTCTTTTCCCTCTATCTGTTGGCAGTCCAACAGAGGTTTTAAATTTTTTCTCTGCCGGTGTGGTAAGTCCATTGCAACAGACAGGGGGTCGCCCGGGCCCCGGAGGGCTTTCGGCCTGTTATTAGAGTCGAGTTTCGAAACCGAATGTAACGCATGCCGATGTGGGAAATGTGGAATAATTGACGTTTGAAAGTCAATAAAATTAAATAGACAGGCGAGCTCCGTGGGTAACTCTGAGATATTACAATTTATAGATGATATAAAAAGTTTTAAGAAGTTGTGAACCGAGCAAGCGCTTCTCTGAAAGAAGCCTTTTGTGGACATCGAGGAAAAGCGTACATACATACATACATACATACATACATACATACATACATTTTCGCTTTTATATATATAGATATTTTAATGAAATGTGCTCTGATGAAATCGCTGTATTGTTCCCCCTCGACATACATATACCCAACAAGCCCGCTTAGCAACAAAATCTCACCCTTTCACTGTTGAAGTCCCTAAATGCTAGAAAGCTTTCTATTTTTATAGTTTCTTCCCTCGAACAGTCAGACTTTGTAATTCTTTTCCTGCTACCTGCTCCATGACTGTACTGATATGCAGAAGTTTAAACGTAACGCAAATCAGCATCTTGTTAATCTTTCCTAGGCATGGTCCCAAATAGTCGCCCCTTACGTCCAAGTAGTGATATGCTTTGTTAGGGGTGAACATGAGTACAAAATATATGACGTTAACATATGGCCTCGGGTTTTATGAAAAAGGATGGGAGGTGGTTAAGGATGCCATAGAGGCCACAACAAAGAATACATGAAATGAATAACGTTGGAAGTGTGTCCCAGTGTTAGTCCATCCGTCACTCAATAGGGCCCTTAAATTGACTTACCCATGGAACGTTGGAAGGGTCCCAGTGTTAGTCCATCCGTCACTCAATAGGGCCCTTAAATTGACTTACCCTTTGGATGTCAGCGGCATTGTAAGAGAAGGTCAGGACATGAAAAACCTGACCACCTTGAGCATTGCACACAACGTCGGTGTCCTTTCCCCGGCTGACTTTGGAGCTGAGTGTAACACACCTTAAGGTAGGTACCATGACTTTGAATTTGGCTAGTCTGAATGCGAGGGGCTTGAAATCATCGGGCCGTGCGGCTCGCCTCCGGCACGACCTCTTGTCCCTGGGAGTGGATGTGGCTGCGATTCAGGAGACGCATCTGACTCCATATAATTAAAGACAGACGAATGTTGAAGGTTGAGAACTGACTTTATTTACTACCAACAATTTGTATTAGGAGAGGCAAAGTGTTCGTGGGATGGTGTTAAGTTTTGAGGCAATGTGATTTAACAAAGGAGATGAATGTTCGTAAAATGTTTTCAGGTATGTATGAATTGACAAGGAATGAATGTTCGTAAAATGTTTGTAGGTATGTATGAATTGACAAGGAATGAATGTTCGTAAAATGTAACTTATCTTTTTGACGATGGAGAGGGTTAGGGTAGGCCGGTCAACCATGCTGTCGGTGATGCGTGTCCTGGCTTGTAACTGGAAAGCGAGTGACTTCTTTCATCAGCGCTAGTCTTCTTTCTCCTCCTCTCTCCTGGTTTGCGTGAATTAGGCATTGTTTAGAATTGAAGGCGTTTGGCCCATAACATGAGAGCATAGTCGGCTTCAGTTCACTGGTGCCTTATTTCTTTTTCTTCTTCATCTCTTTTGGTCGGGTGGGAGAATCCGTCCGTGCATTCACTGACGCAGCAAGGCGAATCTCTCCTTTTCCTCTTTCACTGGTTCCCTAAAAACCCTCGTTTTATAGTGGCAAACTGGCTCCCCGTGACTGTGATATTTGAGGTGTTTATTTTAGGCGCGGAGCTCTGCCATTGGTCGATAATTATTTTGTGGTTATCTTATTTTTTTTCTTCCCAAGCGGAAGCGATGCGTGGAGCCATGTGCAAATGACGATTTTTCATTTTGTCTTTCATGGTGGATGCGTTAACATCCGGTTCGCTGCTAATTCCCACAAACACACCGCCATTTTGTTAATAATATTAGCTTAACACTGCACTCTTATCAGCATTATAACTGGTACGAATTCGGTTGAATATATGGTGCTTATCCAATTTTAACCCAATAATAAAAGTTTTAATTGCAGAAAAGCATATTTGTGTACTTACCTGTTAGGTTAAAAAGAGGATGTACACTAGAATTTATACGAATTCATCCAGTATTTTTGTTTTTATAAAATAAAATTCGATCGTAAACGATTTATAATCGGTATTACATTATGATTAATGTATTATGTAAGAGCTAATTATGAAGAGCTAATTAAAGGGTCGATAACCAGTGATAATTTGAAGAAAATGACGGCTGAGATATTTCACTGTTAAAATGTGTTTTTCTTGTTAAAATATCTGATGAATTCATGTATTTTTGGTGTTCTGTGTTCTTTATTTTAATTTAACGCATAAATACATAAGGAGTTTTGTGCGGTTTTATTTTATTTTGTTGTTTTTTTTTTTTGTTTTGTTGTTGTTGTTGTTGTTGTTTTGTTTTTTGGGGTTTTTTTTTTTTTTTTGCTAGCAGTTTTTAATATTGAGAAAAAAATGAATAAGCGTGAAATATGTTTTTAACACTTTAACTTTTCTTAATACCGTATCAGAATTTAAACCTGTATTTCAGTTATTTTTATTTTTATTTATTTTTTTCCCCCTAAATCTTTTCTTTTATTTATTAGCAGGGGCAAATAAGCGTACATCAGGGGCAGACAACTCTATTTTGTGTTATAAGTAGGACTATGACTACAGAATATTGTTTTCATTGTTTTGACTCTCGAGTATATATCTGACACAGTTAAACACAGTTAATCAGCCGAGAAAAACAACACTCTATATAAAAGCATATAAAATATTAACAGATACACACTCGAGAGTCCAAACAATGAAAAAAATATGCTATTGTCCTAACCCTTGTTTTAAGTTTCTTATATTTATTTTAATTTAATAAACGCGTAACAAAAACTTTCTCAACAACAACAACAACAACAACAAAACACGCATTCGAAAATTTTGGCTTCTTACAAAAAAAAATAATCCCTAATTTGTGTTTGAAATAAAACTGTATTTTGTGTTATAATTTTCTTAAATCTAATTTAAAAACAAAAACACTTATTTATTGTTGTGAGATTTTCGATTCGGTCCTTAAGTTGCATTTGTCTGTCCCTGCTGAGTGCTGCTGTGCACTCTCTAAATGTCCCAACTGAAAACTAAAAACGTTGTACACTCGCGCTAGAGCACAAGTGCCGTTTTATTTATTTATTCACTTGTTTATTTACGAGGAGCGTTCCGAAAGTAATGCGTCCTATTTTTATTCCACCCTAATGGATCAGAGGGAATTGTTAATAATATTGTTATGATGATTGAACTTATGAATTCATGACCTGAAAGTTTTATCCCTCTGTTGTAGATATTGACGGTGCGCGACTCTAAGAAACAAACCCCTATCATATACGTGCATCAGAAGCAAAGATCCGTCATTGACTTCCTCCATGCAGAAAAAATGAATCTATCAACATTTACTGGCACCTGCTGAAGGTTTACGAAGAAGATGCAATTAATGTCACCACAATTAAGAGATAGGGTCGTCGATTTCAAAGCAGCGACCTAAGATGTGAGTGATAAGGTGCACTCCAGACGCCCATGAACAGCCATCATTCCATCGCTGGCAGAAACGCATAAAGAATGGTGGTGACTATGTAGAAAACTCACTCGTTATAATGGTACCCCTCCCGTTTTTGTAAAGTTTAAATTTTTGCTTTTTAGTAAAAAAATTAGGATGCATTACTTCTGCAATGACCCTCGTACTTCAACTCGCCCCAAATAAGACGTACTGCCACTATGACGTGAAAAGTTACTGTAGGTTAGAGGTCAGATTCATAGTAGGTATCCTGAATGGTATGGGATGCTGCGAGATGTTTGTCCACATTACATTTAAATTTTCCGTATGTTGGAAGTCAGGGAAATAGACAGTCGGAAGGGAATTAGAAAGGCGAGCAGTTCGAGGAAAGAATCTATTGAAGTAGACAGTCTTCCGGCATGTGTGAAAGGGTGAGATTTTGCTACTTATTGGATTGGTAAGGAGTATTTTTTATTAACTGGTTATCTATCTACCTACTTATTTACCTACCTACGGTATCTATTACGTTAACTTAACTCTGTACAGTTACAGTCGGTATAACTAGTAATCTCTACTTATATACGAAAGGCACTTTGTCTGTGTTTGTTCCCTATGGACTCCGAAACAGCTGGGCCGATTTTTATGAAATTTCATACAAATATACTTTATGTGTCTGGGAGTGTACTTAGATTTTGTATCGGAACGCCTCTGATAAGTATCGAAAATCGTTAATCAATAATCGAAAAATCTGATTAAAGAAGGAACAGTCCAATTTTTAACAGAGTTAGCACGTTTTAAAGACTAACATCACAAGTGCATTTGAGAAGTTTTATCGCAGCACAAGTAGAAGAGCCCAGCATATAAAATCAACAGTAGGTTCTTTGATAAGACAGTTGCGCGTTCAAAATGAATGTTTTTGTTTAGAACAAAATTGAACCATGATACTTGACTTTTTTGCATTTTAACCTTTAATTGAAGCCATTACATAATATTTTTATAAAATCAACTTTAGTTTTTTTTTATATGAAGGTTTCTATTTAATGCACATGCACAGTAGAATCATAATATTTGAATTTTAAACTTTAATTCAAGTCATTATTTACAAATAATTTTATAAAATCAACAGTAGGTTCTCTACAATTCAATGTAAACTACAAGGTATTATGGGCTAAAGTACCACCGGAAGGCATGTGAAGTTTTTTCACGGTGCACAACAGTGGGTACCCAACTAGAGCAGACAATCGATCGATTTGATTAAAAAATGATCGATTTATCCGATTCTGATTGTGTGGGATATTTGGTGATCTTCATTCAATCCCAAGTAACGCCGGGTTTCCTTGCTAGTACTTTTATAAATCGTGACATTCGTTTTTAATAGCATCCTTATTTAGCAGAGAGCGCATCAAAGTGAATCCAGATGTTTAATTCCCAAAGTAGGGACTTGTCCGTCTTGTTCAGTTCAACCGTAGAAGTTAAATGAGCGTTTTTTGTTTGTTTGTTTATTTGTTTGTTTGTTTATTTGTTTTTTGAGTTGTTGTTGTTGTTGTTTTTTTGTTTTTGTTTGTTTGTTTGTTTGTTTGTTTGTTTGTTTTGTTTTGTTTTTTGTTTTTTTCAGTGGTAAGGGAAACAACCACTTTCTCGCCAACCCCCTCTTTAAGAACAGTTCACGGTTATAGGAATTTTACTGATAAAAGGTGATCTTATATTATGTCTATATAAATAAAATGTGTCTGTGCGTCTGTAACTTTTGATGATGATGATGATGATTATTATTATTATTATTATTATTATTATTATTATTATTATTATTATTATTATTATTATTATTACTACTACTACTACTACTACTATTATTATTATTATTATTATTATTATTATTATTATTATCATCATCATCATCATCATCATCATCATCATCATTGACGTTTCACCCCAAGCAAGGCACAAGGCGAATTAGTTGTGAGGGGCTACTATTTGGGACCAGATTTACAGGGATACTATTTATGGAGTAGGGCAGAGAGATGTCTATTTACCTTACACTTGAATTTGAATAACAGTACAGGCAGGGAAGCAGGAGTTCGAAGAAGGGGGCAGGGGATTCCAATGTTCACTAGTCCGAGGGAAAACGATATTCGAACAGAAGGCTTTATGGAATCTAGGGATCTCTACAGTGTAGCAGTGGGATTTTGTGCTTGTCGGGTTTGTCGGGGGTATTGTCATCAAGGAGATACTAGTAAAACAGGCATAAGGACGTCACGTTTCGGCCGAAATTAGCAAAAAAATGAATTACATATAATATATCTGTAATTCTCTCTGTCTCTCTCTCTCTCTCTCTTCTCTCTCTCTCTCTCTCTCTCTCTCTCTCTCTCTCTCTTCGTGTATATATATATATATATATATATATATATATATATATATATATATATGGGGGGATTTAAAAAAAATTACTTATTTATTCATGAACATTTCGTCTTTATTCCAAGATTTCCTCGGGATAATTACTTTGAAAGAAAAAATACAAGTACAACATTGGAACATATTTGGTGCGTTTGCGAAAATGTTTGATGCTTTTATGAAATAAAAAAGGTGTTTATTTTATATCTTTAATTGTATTATCGATATTATTTACAAAGCTTTGAAGGGAATATCGTGTAAAACGACTTACATGCATCTATGTTCATATCTAAGCGTATTATATGTACGTCGGGTGGCCTGCTAGTATATATATATATATATATATATATATATATATATATATATATATATATATATATATATATATATATGTATATATATAACTGACCTTGTCATATTGTGTTAGGAAAAGTCTTCTTTGTTAATCGTTGATCTAAATACTTCAACTTGATATATAGAGGATTTGGATCTATAGTTAAGCATATATTACAACTAGGCCACGCTGGGCGGCCACTACTTTATATTATGTACAATATTATAATCAGAATTGGTTCTATTACAATAAATGCGAAATCTGCATAAATGAAAATATAATATTTAAACGTATTTTACGACCGGACACCACTGAAAGGCATGTTAGTATATATATATATATATATATATATATATATATATATATATATATATATATATATATATATATATATATATATATATATATATAAAGAGAGAGAGGGGAGAGAGAATAAATGACAAAAAACTATATTCCAAAATTCATGATGTTGACCATCTTCTAATGTATTCCTTTAATTCAGTTGACTTTTACAATTCTTGACAGTATCTGTTTCGTAGCGCAAAATCAATCACTTAATTATTATATCAATTAGCGAATCTATTATGCCATTAACTCATCAGAAGAAATAGCAACAATCAATCCGTCAAAAGGAAATTAAGTTTGATTTGACATGATTAAAATCCGAAAATTGGAAGAGAAGCTGCATATACCTTTAATATATTTCCATTAAGCCATTTATTCTCTATATTGCTCTGTAATTACATTGAGCTTCTTAAAAAAGGATTGGTATATATAGAGAATATATTTCTGCAGAATATATATATATATATATATATATATATATATATATATATAACTACTTCATCTACTCACATAAAATTAATATACGAAAGTACAGATTTATGTGTAAACTTTAAGTATTTACTTCAAAAGTACTCAATACGTAGGTAGACCTAGTTAGTAATTTATAAAATATATATGGCGATTAAGCTACACTGAATAATCGGCGTTTTAAAACTAACAAAAACAATAGAAAATAAACAAATAAATAAATTAAATAAACATGAATATACGTAAACGATCACACATATATGTATGTATATATATATATGTGTGTGTGTATATATATGTGCATATATGTATGTACACATATGTATATTTATATATATAAAAAAGGAGGAAATGTCTGCCTTAAACCGCTAAACTAGTTTTAAAACAGATCCTTTGTTCGATAAAAGGCATGCCCATTGGCTGATAGGAAGGGGCGCGGTGGATACTAGAAACCTGATTGGCTTATTAAAACCCTCAACAGAAGAGGACCATATAAAAACAATAAACAATCACAGAATTCGCGCATAAGCCTGACGAATCCTAGAGTGGATGAAACGCCGAATATTCAGTGTAGCTTAATCGCCATATATATTTTATAAATTACTTAATATATATATATATATATATATAATGAATACGTATGTATTATATACGTTTGAAAGCCAAATCATGACGTAATGTTATGTCGATAAACAATATTTTTTGTTTAAAATTAATATATTTCGAAGCAATACTTCATCTTCAGAATTTTGTCAATTTTCTTTCTTTTTTCTTCTTTTTTCTTGGCATCGTGTTGAATTTGATAAGAAAGTTGTTAAAAGAAAGTCCGCACTGTTTTTCTAAGGAGTGTTGTTTTGAAATGTTGGAATGGGGTTGGCAACGCGTTTTTCAATTAAGGTTGTAGATTACGTGTTAGAAGCGTCGCTTAAAGTTTAAAATGAATACTAAGTCACCTTTTTATTCTTTCTGTGTGTGCGGAACGTTCTCCATCAAACTATTCTGTCAATTTTGTTCTACAGATTTGAAACTCGACATATAAGTGATTCAAACCGGTGGAACAAAAAATTCAGTTTGTTTTTAGTCGGTATAAATAGCTGCCAAAGGGTCAAAATTGAAAAATGGAACTTGGTAAACGTAATTTGACTAAACGTATTGTTTCTACGCATGCGCAAATATATGTTTATATCTTTAACAACGTTATTGTTTAAAAGTTTTTATGTACGTATGGATTTAGGAACATATTAGACGACACGAAATATTACGTTTGGAGGGGGGTCACTGTTACTCCATAAATGTCAACGCGTTACTTACGAAAACACCGGTTACTTAAACTGCAGATTGGATTAACTGAAAAGCATTTAATACTACGTAGCAACACAAAAATAATGAACCACATTTTCGTTTTGGGGATCGGAGGATATTTCCATACTTAAAATAAAGCTTTTCCTTATTTTCTTTATTGAAAACACAACGAATTTATTCCGTCAAAACTTACAGATTCAGACTCAGTCTCTCTCTCTCTCTCTCTCTCTCTCTCTCTCTATCTATCTATCTATCTATCTATCTCTCTTTCTCACACACACACCCACACACTCTACAGCTAAATGTATTGCTTTCTTTACCTCCTTCATTTCATCCTTCGCTTTACAGGTTCGAGCCTGCCTGCCTCCTGACTACTTTTTTTCCATATCTCTTCACACATCTAATTTTTTATTATGTTTACTATCGCTGCTATATTTATTTATTTTTTTTTACGACTGGAGTTTGCTTAATATCCTTACTTTCTACATCCGTTCTTGACAAGGGGAGGTTGGGGTATCCATTCTCATGGCTGTTCTTACCATGAGGAGTTGGATGTGTCTTGGGCAGCAGCAGCAACAGCAGCAGCAGCATCAGCAACAACAACAACAACAACAACCTACTTTAATTTATTTTTCGAGGAGGGAGCACGTTTCCACTGGGCAACGCCGGTTAGCGGGTACTGCTAATATATATAATAATATATATATATATATATATATATATATGTGTGTGCGTGTGTGTGTGTGTGTGTGTGTGTGTGTATATACACCACCTGTTTTAGTCATTTTATAAGTTCCTTTGGATCGACTTTGGATCAGAATTTAAGAAATGAAGGTACGTTGGAAAAGTAATGACCTGAATTATGTAGTGGGATATGTGTCATTTGTCTTTACAGCCATAAAATGTTTCAATCATAGTCTTTTGTTTTCCTAGTTTTGCATATGAATTACAAAATACCTGATATTTCCCCCAAAACCACAAGCCTTGATGGAGGGGAGGCTAAAAACTTGCTGCTATGGTTTCAAATGATCTGAAATAACAGCAAGAGGAGACTTGATTCCAAATATTTTTCATACGTAATATCTCCTCTCTTTCGTTTTCATACATAAAGTAAATTTTACAGTGTATAAGGATTATTTGATACTGGAGATATTCATAATCATACTCTATATCCAAAAGAGGGGAGATATAACATAAGAAAAATATTTGGAATCAGGTCTCCTCTTTCTATTTCAGAATAATAGAAACCATACTAGCAAGTTTTAGTCTTCCCCTCCATCAAGGCCAGAGGTTGGGATATATATATATATATATATATATATATATATATATATATATATATATATATATATATAAAGAGAGAGAGAGAGAGAATTGATATTAGAAGGCTATCACAATGCGAGAATTGAGATATAGTCGATGTTAGTGAGATGAAAACAAGTGGCGATTTACAAGTCAATAAGTACATACGTATATGTCTATATATATATATATATATATATATATATACATACATATATTTATTCAGTTGTATTAAATACAAATGTCTTATAACAAGTAAGACATTTGTATTTAATACAACTGAATAAATATATATGTCTGTGACAATATCCATCATATCTCAAATGAAAAGGGGAATTTTTTCCCGAAATATAATGGATATTGTCACAGATATAACAAGTAAGACATTTGTATTTAATACAACTGAATAAATATATGTATATATAGACATATATGTATTTATTTATTGATTTGTAAATCGCCACTTGTTCTCGTCTTCTCTTACCAACACCGACTATATCTCATTCCTCGCATTGTGATAGCCTATATATATATATATATATATATATATATATATATATATTCTAAAACTCACTAAATACATAATATATGTAGATGATAGTCACACAAAAACTAACATATAATAAAAATAATTAAAAGCATATTTACAAAACAATGATATATTCAAGGACTAAATGTAATTCACAAAATTATAACATTGTCATCATAACTTAACCGCCTACCCATACAATAAAATTTCACGTCTACTTAATTTTCAAAGCGGATGTCTCCCTAGATAAAAATTCTCATTTATGGAGATGAGTATCAGTCTTCATCTAAAAAAAAAAATTTCCAAATACTGAAGCTTTTTTATATAATGATTTCCATAACCACAGACCAAATAAACATTTTAAACATTTTAGCGGCCATCTTTAAAAACTCTAACCGACCAATCGGATTATTAAACGTGTTTTATTGCAATCAAATGCGCAACTTATTGCCTACGGTCGTTTCCCCTACAGCAAATAACTATAAACAAGGCATGAAGCTACTTTATGTCAGGAGTTAAAAATACTAATTGAATGTTAAATACTTGTCAGCGATAAGTGTTAGGTGAAATAGATTCTGAAGAAAATAACAATTCTTCCCTCTTTGCAAGAAGAATCGAGGATTCAATTGTTGGCATTGGTTTCCCCGATGTTTTTCTAATGTTATAACGTTATATAACTGGTGTATTTTAACGTTTTGACTTGTCGATATTTACATATATATATATATATATATATATATATATATATATATATATTACATAGGCATAACCACTTATCAAGGCCCAGAGACCACTTGAGGATAAGAGTTAAGAGTGTACAGTAGTCAATTGGACAATATAGTAATCGTTAGTAATGGAAATTCGGTAAATTTGTTAACTTAAGTGGAACGGTTCATCAAGAACTTGTTTACGTTGGACTTGAAGACAACCATATTGTAGTAAGCTGAAAAGCAGGAACATGGAAGAGAATTCAACATGCGTGCAGTTCTAAGAAAGAAGCTTTGATCATGGAATCTAGGTTTAGGTTTAGGCACAGATTAGGAGTGGGGGGAATTATTGATAGTGTTTACAGCTAGACGAGTGTTTCTTGTGAAAGTTTGGCGAGGGAGGACCATGGATTGAAGCTCATATATATATATATATATATATATATATATATATATATATATATATATATATATATATATATATATATATATATATATATAATAGTAGCGTTCATGTGTGTGAGTGTGTACATCTCTCTTACAGCCCACGCCACTGGACCGATCATAACCAAACCTGGCATGATGATGATCCCCCACCTTGGGATAGTGCACCTCATTTTCCAAGGTAAAGGTCAAAGGTCAAAGGTCAAAGTCAGAGCTTATGTATATATACTCATCTACAGCCCACACCACTGGATCGATCATGGCCAAATCTTATATGATGATGGTCTTCGAAGGATGGTGTACATCATTTTTCAAGGTCAAAGGTTAAGGTCAGGACTTTGCTGTAGAGTTCTGTACGAAGCGCTGGTATCTTTGCTAGTATATGCATGGATTAGCATTTTTTGATCGTTTGGTTTCTTGAATGTGCATATAACGTCTATTGATTGTCTCTAGTGTTCATGCGTGTGGATATTTTATAAGTGTGTATAACAAATATTGACAATGATAACATACACAGACGGTATTTACCAAAGGGATGGATAATATTATCGGTAGGAACACCAGTAAAAGACACATACCTTTTCAAAGTTTCTTTCGTGCTTTCTGCAATTAAAGGTGCTTTTCTTTTGAAAATAGAAACGCCAAAACGTGAATCATATTTGGATATAATCATACTAGATCCCTTTCATCACTTTTTAGCACTTTTCGAACAAGCCTATACTTTGCTATTTCGCCCCTTTGGTTTCTATGTCGTCCAAAATCTGAAGCACAAGACCTCTGTCTGTTCACTAACGCGTTGAATACCAAACAAAACTATCCTCACTGTCCACGTGTATATCTATCTAATCCATTTTTCTTTGGTTCACTATCGTCACCAAAAAGTCATCTTTATTGTTTATCTAAATTCCTGTTTATGTTAGTTATGAAAACTAAAATTCTTTTTAACCAAGTTAACATTCCTGGTACATATTTTAACATAAATATTTTATCTTTAAATACCTAATCGGCTTCGATAAGATTCTTTCTGTTAGTCAAAGTAGTGGACTGGTGGATATATTATATATATCCCCCAGTCGTACAAAATATGAGAAATGAATTACATTGAGAAAGAAAAAATGAATTGCTTTGAGGAAGGAACGAACAACGCGTTTATTTGAAGTAAACGAACTAGAATTTATTTCGTGAAGAAACACATGAAAGAAAAGGGTACAACATATGTTCATGTCCGCGTTCGTCTCTCGCTGTTTACTGGTGAGAAGGAAAGTCTATTGTCGTAGAGAGAGAAAGAGAGTAAGTCAATCCAGTTTGGTGTGCGTCTCTCGCAGTTAGCTGGTGAGAAGGAAAGTCTATTGTAGTATATATATAGAGTGAAAATGAGAAAAAGTCAATCAGGCCATGAAGGTAGAAAACGTGTAAGGTGTACGTACTGTCTGTTAACTCTTTCCCCCACACATACAGTAGCAGGGAACGTGACGTGCACGGGCGCGCGCCTCCCGAAAGGGATGCTTCTAGTTCGCCGAACCTCTCAGCTCGAGAGCTGGCCCGAAAAGGGCTGGAAACAGCTTGTCTCTTGCTTTTATAGTTGTTTCCGGTGGTCTTTTGCGCATGTGTGGATTTCCTTTGAAAGGGGAAGTGACGTTGTCCATGTGTGCGTACGTGTGCGTACGTGTGCGTACGTTAGTGTGTGTGTGTATACACATGAATGTGAGTGTATGTACGCGAACGTGAATATATCTACTTGTGTGTACATGTGCGCGTATGTTTGTGTACGCGTATGTATATGACAAGAAATATGGCTTGAGATGTGAACGCGTGTTTTTGTGTGGGACTAGAAAAGGCTCCCACACATTCCTTTTTGTTATCGAAATATTTTTACTGTCCAAACACTGACAATCGCTCACGATTGTTACCTGGCATTTTCCGGGACCAAGCACACAACACTAGTCAGAATTCTTTCTAGAAATACATCGGGGATTACAGTAGAGGCCACCTGAAGGTTACAAACAATCTATGTGAAAGTAATTTTTGTGAAACAAACTAGATTCGAATTTGGGACACCCATGCCGTCAGTGCGAGTTATTAACCACTATACTATGTTCATCTTCTGGAAACATCGCTCATGTAATATGAAGTCTAAAGAACAAAATAAGGAAAGCGAAATTTACGAAAATAAACCCAAGATTCATTTTTTTATTCTCCTTAAATTCATCATATTTATTTAAAAAATCGAAACGGAAAATCAACTTATTAAACAAAACCCATCTTACATCGCTGGCGTTCAATTAGTGTGTCTGCAAAATGATATATGCATGCCAAAGATCACCATCTCTAATAGACTTACATAACGCCTATCGTCTTTCCGATGCTCCACTTACCAAAATGTAATAAAAGATAATGTACCACTAAAAAAATTCCGTAAAATAATAATCATGCTAACTAATCTCTAGAAGTATTGGTCACTAGCAAGCTGCCTGGCCTTGCCCGGTCAGAAAATACGCTTAAATATGATATTTTTATTTATGCATATTACGTATTTCATTATTATTATTATTATTATTATTATTATTATTATTATTATTATTATTATTATTATTATTATAGATCCATTTCTATATTGATTATTACACTGTACCAAATATATAGTAAAGCCCTCGATCGTATAGTACCTTTAAATATTATATTTAAATTCATGCAGATCTTTTAATTATTATTATTATTATTATTATTATTATGGAGCCAATAATCTATTGATTATGATATTATACCCAATATATAGTAATAATTTCAAAATTTAAAACAAAAAATAACTTAGGTGCCATCAACTAGAATCGAAACTAAAACACTTTGTCGTTACAGTTGATTAAGAAAATGTTAAAATTTAACCGACTTTGCGCATAAATATTTAAGTAGGCCTACCAAGTTTAATTTGTTTCAATTCTATTTTGACCTGTAAATGACCAAATTGAATTTGTTCCACGGGTCCAAATCTCTTATATACCAAGTTTCAAATTTGTAGACAAAAACTTACCAGAGGAGTTTGGTGTGAGCGAGTATAAAATTAGATAAGCGCACATGTTTATGTATTGTTATGCATAGGATTCACTGCTAAATTAATTAAGCGATCGTTATGAATTTTAGAATACAACTGTAACGTGAACTATATTTAGTATTATAAAAGGTAAATATGGTCAGTTTAAAAAAGTGTTCGTAACTGAGAAGGAATGGCAGATTGGGACGACTTACATGAACCATGTAAGTCGTCCAAAAAAAGTGTTTTTATAAATGATTGAATGTAAACATCGGCTGAATACGTGAGCAAATATGCAGCAATAACATAATTTTTCAGATTTGTTAGTCGCAATAAGAAAGAATATTTTAATTTGGAAAAGTAATAAATGACCAATTGAGAAAATTTGATATTTGGAACTTGGAGAATTATTATATTACACTAGATATGTGCTGCTGCAATCGCGCACAGAAATCACTTTTTCCATAGCTACCAACGTAATAGATACACTGAGACTAAATCTGCTTTCAGGAACGCCAGCAACCACTGTAAAAGAGAAATAAAAAATGCAAGAGAGCTATATGCTCAGTCCGTTAAATCCAAAGTAGCTGATAAGCGGCTTGGTTCCCACCAGTTTCGGCAAATAACAAATAGGATCCTCAACAGAAGCGTGCGTTCTATCCCAATAATTATCAATGGACCAGAGGTCATCTCGTTAGCTTCAGACAAGGCCAAACTATTTGCCAAGAACTTTGCAGCTAATTCTACCCTATGCGACGAAGGCCATCAACTCCCTATATTTCCTCCTATAACACAGAACACACTAAGTAACATACAAATATCTGTGCATGAGGTCGCCAAGCTAATCAAGAACCTTGATTCCAGTAAAGCAACTGGCCCTGACGGCATCCCAATTATAGCATTAAAAAAGCTTCAACCAGAACTTGCTCCCATACTTACGAAACTGTTTAAGCGTTGCCTTAAGAAGTGCTTTCCAACACCCTGGAAAACCTCATCAGTATGCCCTGTATTTAAGAATTCAGGTGATAAGTCATCTCCCTCTCAGTACAGACCAATAAGTCTCATGTGTATCACGAGTAAGTTGCTGGAATCTATATTAAATAGAGAAGTAGTCAACCACCTGAGCAGCAATAATCTTCTTAGTGACACGCAATATGGTTTCCGTTCTGCAAGATCTACCGCAGATGTGCTAACGGTTATATCTGATAGGATTAGTGAATCTCTTGAAAAAGGCTTCCTTTCTAGGGAAATTGCTCTTGACATATCAAAGGCCTTAGACAAGGTATGGCATAAAGGCATATTTCACAAGATATCCAGCTATGGTATAACTGGAAATGTTATCTCAATCATTAAATCATTTTTCTCTGATAGGATCATAAGAGTAGTGGTCGATGGACAAAAATCAGAGGCCTGCAGTATAAATGCTGGAGACCCCCAGAGGTCCATCCTGGGCCCAACTCTCTTCTTGATCTACATTAATGATCTCTCTAAACACATACTTAAATCATTCGTTGACATCTATGCTGATGACACGACCATCTACGGCAACACATCAAAGGCTGTAAATGACAAAGTTCTCTCTGATTCTCTCTCCTCTGATCTCGAGTGCGTGGTTCAGTGGGGGAAGACGTAGTTGGTTACTTACCTTTAATGCATCTAAAACCAAGCTCCTATCCTTACATCATCAACGCTCTGATCCCCATCTGGCATCAATTGAAATGGATGGCTCTCGTCTAGGAGAAGCCCCATGTTTTGACAAGCTTCTGTGCTTGACCTTTACTTCTGATCTGAAATGGAACACGTACATCAAGTCTGTTGCCAATGGAAAGATGGTGGGATTCTTCTACCGCTCCAGAAGATATCTCACGACTGATGCAATTCTCTATCTATATAAAAGTCAAGTACGTCCAAGGATGGAATACTGCTGCCATATCTTGGCAGGAGCTGCTAAAAACAGCCTATCTTGCCTTGATATAGTACAAAATAGACTTCGTGGCTTAGTGGTGGGGGATGCCCTTTTCTCTACCCTGAAACCTCTCTCCCACAGAAGAGACGTTGCGAGCCTATCTTTGTTTTATCGTTATTTCCATGGCAGGTGCTCGTCTGAGCTCCAATCTCTGGTCCCTCCCTCGCCAATCTTTTACGAAAAACACCCGTCTAGCTGAATCCACTGTCAAAAATTTTCCTCGCTCTTTATCTGTGTCTAAATCAAAACGTAGATTCCATGAACAAAGCTTCTTTCTTAGAAGTGCACGCCTGTGGAACTCTGTTCCGTCTGCCTGCTTCCCACCTGACTAGAACCTGGCTGTCTTCAAGTCCAACGTAAACAAATTCCTGATGAACCGCCCCCTTAAGTAAACACTTTTATTAAATCTCCACACTAACGTCTGTACATGCAATAACCCTTATCCCTGAGTGGCTTCCGGACCTTGATAAGCGGTGACCACCTTGTAAAAAAAAAAAGATATGCTGCGGAACCCTATAAAAAGGCATTCATTGAGCTTGGAATTTTTTCCAAGTTTACAAAATTTATATAAAAAAATCTTTTTCATTATAAACACACACACATACAAACACACACCCATATATATATATATATATATATATATATATATATATATATAAATTATATATATATATATAAATTATATATATATATATGTATATATATATATATATATGTATATATATATATATATATATATATATATATATATATAAATTATATATATATAATGTTAAAAGTCTATGTATGCTTCTAGGATAGTGACTAAAGGTTATGAGGGTTTTTTTGAAGCATGAAAACGATGTTACTTTTTGTATTTAATATTTTTATTGTTCTTTTTTTATATTTCAAGCGGACCTCCGCTCTTAGTCACAAAAAGTATCGAAATCGATACTTTTTTGTGACCAAGAGCAGAAGTCCGCTTGAAATATAAAAAAAGAACAATAAAAATATTAAATATAAAAAGTAACACCGTTTTCATGCTTCAAAAAACCCTCATAACCTTTAAATCACTACATATATATATATATATATATATATATATATATATATATATATATATATATATATATATATATATATATATATATATATATTGATAGCGTAGGAAATGAATTTTCACTGAAATGCAATGACTACTATATGTAATTGATTTAATTCATATCTTTATTCGAAATCACTACCTAGATTCTTAAACGGTGGAATATAGTTACGAATTGAGTATTATATCACGTGATGGAAATTTTAGCAATATAATAGGCAGCCACCATTGATACACATTCGTTTGTATTAACCTATTTTTACAGAAAAAAAAATTGCTAAAGTGCTCAATTACCGGAGTATGGGTCAAATACATTTACATTCTGGATGTATTGAGCGGATATAAACTTGCAATTCATAGTCAGCTGGAAAGTAACCAATGAATTTCCATGTTTTACAAGGAAACCACTGGTTTTGCGATATTATAAATATATTAGACTTTTACCCAATAATTGAGTACTCTAGTAATCGTGTATTATAGTTAACAACGAAAAAAGATGTGAAGACACAAATATATATGAAATAACTTTTACCAAACGCAAGAAAATGTAATCTTCTATCGATCTGTATAATTTACAATCTTTAATCCTTTAAGTGTTTCTAATTTCAGAATTTGTATCGGACGCCTGTACAAAATAGAAAAATGTTATTCAGAGATAATTCTTTTTTTGTATGAAAATCGCTGCTAAGAAAGAATGATGCGAGACGCTTTAAAAATAAATAAAAAACACATCCGTCAAATCCTTGATAATTCTAAGTACTAGTATAAGATTCCGACCCGAAAACAGCAATTTTCCCCCTATTGTCAGAAACATCGCTCATGGAATATAAGAACTAAAGGACGAAAATAAACCCACGCTTTACTTTCTACTTTCTTTAAATTCTACTAAAATGCATTTCCTTTGACTATATTGGTAATTCTAGTAATAATGATCTAAATAAAGTATTTTTTTAAAAATGCATTATTAGGGAACAATTCTTTTTAATATTGAAATAGCTCCAGACAAGGCATTAAGCCACTCGAAGCAAAAAAAAAAATACGTAAATCTTTCACAAAAAAAAACAACAAAAAAGTACTCGTCTAGCCAAAATCAGTATCAATAAATTCCCCCACTCTCTATCGGTGCTTAAACCTAAACATTGATTCCATTAACAAAGTTTCTTTCCTAGAACTGTCCGCCTGTGCAACTCTGTTTCGCTGATCTGCTTTCCAGCTGACTACATTATCGTCGTCTTTGAGTCCAACGTAAACAAATTCTTATTGACTCGTCCTCATAAATATCTAATTAGACCAAATTTAAACCACAAACGATTATTATGCAACTGTCCCATTGACTGCTATACAAACATTAACCTTCACCCTCGAGTGGCTTCTGGGCCTTGATATGTGGTAACCCCTTTGTAAAATGATTAAAAACTAGCAGACGATAAGTATTAGATGGATAGATTTTTCATACAGAAAACAGCAATTATTCTCCCCTGTCAGAAACATTGATTATGGAACGTAAGACCTAAAGAACAAAATAAGTGAAGCAAGAAATAGAATTCTTATAAAATTAATTGTTTTTTACTTGTTATAATGGCAATAATGTTCTAAATAAAATATCAAGAAAAAGGTAAACCTTCATAAAGAAACCATTGTCCAGCTACAACCGCTTTCAACAATTTTTCCCACTCCCTATATGCGCCTAAATCTAAACGCAAATTCCATGAACAAGGCTTTTTTCTTAGAACTACCTTCCTGTGGAACTCTGTCCCGCTGGCCTGCTTTCCAGCTGACTACAATATGGCCGTCCTCTTAAATAATTAAATTTTACCTAATTTCTACTATTAATAATTACTACACTGTTGTGCCGGTGACTACCATACAATTATTAACCCTTATCCTCGAGTAGACTCCGGGCCTTGATAAGTGGTGACTTCCTTGTAAACCAAAAAATTTAAGAGACACTTCCACTAAAACGAAATGCCTTTGACTAGTTGGAAATGAGTTCATTTTAGGCTGATGTGAATTATAATATTGTTCGGCTTCTGTGTGTTATCTCAACTAGAAAAGAACATTTGTCAACCCTATTAAAATTAATTTTCCCATGGTTTTCTTCTTTTACCCTCGTAATTAGACGAAACAGGAAATCGGCTTAACACCACTTAGTAAAGTTCATAGCATTTCATGTTAACTAACAGAAACTCGCTCAACCAGTAATCGCAATTAGAATTAGAATTTACGTCTAATTAATTATTTTTAACTAGCAGGACCCGTGCACCGACATTGTCTCGTGAAAAGATGGCACAAAGCTAGAACAGATTCGTTGAAAGAACTCTACCCTCTCAAAAACAAGTGCAACTATAATTATGCAACATTCTTGTAGTCTGAGCTTATTTTGTTTTGTGAAGTGTTAATTGAGATCCTAACTAATAGAAAGCAATGTTAAAAAGTACGTTAATTAACGTATAAGAGAATGCGTTTCCATCCCTAATGGGGAAAAATGTTTACGAAGAAATATTCGTCTAGTTAAGAAATTAAGCCTCGCTAATAAAACGAAATATAAACAACAACAGTAAAATATGTAAGACAAATGATAATCATTAGAATAATAAAAATAATAATAGTAGTAATAATTGAATAAGAAGGATACCACTAATAAGTATACTATGAATACTACCACAACTACTACACATGCAACAAATTAAGAATAAAAAGCTTGAAATCGGGAAGATGCAATAACTGAAATGTGTAAATTAAGAGCTTTTTTTATTCAGACCGAAGTTAGTTTTGAGGCAACAATTCTAAGTTTTCAAATCCACTTTCTGTTCAACGCGTTAAGTGAGAAATTGTCGCGATATAACACGATCAGCCGGTCAATGACGTGTGACTGGCTTCACATGTTACATTATTGTCTTAGAAGTGGTCTCATGAAGATATGAAGATGGCCAGTCATTAGGGTCTGTGTAACAAGAAGAAAATCATACCTGAGATGTTGGATGTGGGTGTGGCTCCTTCACTTTCTCAAGATGACCTCTTCACCCCTGGTGACATTCTGGTTGGAATTTTCTTTCTTCGTCCTCCAGGCCACTTTGTTGTTTGATGGAAGCATTCATGGCAGACTCAATAAAACACACAACACGACACAATCGTAATATGTATGAGAAATCTTAACTATTTTATTTCTATACATAAATATATTACAATATTTTACAATGGTTTAAAAAAAGGATCAAAAGCAATTAATACTTAAACCTTAAAAATTATTAGACTGAGCTAGCTGCATAGATAGTCCTAACTAGTGCTGATGGAAAGGAGGTGCCACCTCTCGTTCACGGAGAGACAGAAACATGCGTGCTTACCTCATGTCGTCCGGCCGAAAAAAGGGTCGATCTAGAAAGGGAATTCTGGGATTGCGTTTCTTTGTATCTCTACGCTTATGGCTAAATCACCACCCGGTCATGCTGTAGAATGTGTTAGCAACCGTGGCACTGAGATATGGTGCCACAGCGACAACCATAAAGAAAAATAAGAAATTGTAAAGCGCCAAAAAAAATCGCCGAAACGTGTGTTTTTGTTTCTAGTTTTAATTGAATTTGAAACCTTTAAACTGCAAAGCTAAACGTAATTTCCGAAGTGAAGAATCGTTATGTAAACATTCATGAATCGAATCTTATTATATACTCATGCAATGTATGAGCCGTCGCGAAACAATAATGGTATTGTATAGAAACCCTTTCCTACTATGATGAAACAAAAAAGTATTTTGTACTTGTGATCAAAAAGAATATGAGCAAAAGACACCGTTAAAAATTGAATTAACTTTGAAAATCCTAAAAGTTTTTTTTTTTTAAGTCAGTCGTCGAAGCAGATGTGTACGATGCGCAATAATCGCCACAAAATGACTTTTGTAAGGTTTAATGACCATAAGCGAACCAAAATAGATAAAGCAGTATATTCATGTTCGTCTGGGCATCTGTAGATAGAAAGTAGCGGAAGGTCATTCGCTTTTTACACGTGTAAACAAATGTTATTTAAAGAATAAAAGCGCATGAAACAATAAATCATCGGGTGTTTACCTCTGTGGGAACGGGCTTGGGCGTGGCTACCGAGCAAGAAGGCCGATGCATATGACAGCGTAACATCACTTCCTAATTAAGTTGTAGGTATAGACAGCTTCCGGTATTCAACTACGTGGTCATGCTAACAGGCATAAAAAAATATGGCTACCAATATGTGTTACCGATTGTCCATGTATATTCTAAAGAAAAAGAACAATTCTCCATTCGGAAAATAATTATTATAATTGCACATTTGGGATAATTTTAATCAAAATATCGTAAGTGAATTCGTGTTTGAACTTTTATTTTTATTGGAGAAAGTCGAATATGTCATTTTATTTATTTAGTTAGTTAGTTAGTTTTTACTGCAAAACAAACAATTTTTGGGTTTGTATTACTGTACACATAGATTTGAAAAAGTTGTCAAAAAACAAATATATAACAAATAAATGTTATCAAAAGCAAGATAAGTTACTTTTCTACCAAACTGGATATATTTTTCGTGTTTTTTATTCAATGTAACATGTTTATTCAGCTCGAAAAACATACATTGTTTACCGATGTATTGGAAAATTCAAAATGGCGCTGACCCTCTCTTTAACACCGGAAGTTCAGGAAAAGGTGTTATAAATAATAAACTAGACAAAATACTGTTAAAAAAGCACCGTATATATGTGAACCTATGTCACGGGAATATATATTGAGCGAGTTTCACTGAAATGCATTTCAAGCGGACCTCCGCTCTTAGTTTTTTTCAAATGGCCCTCATATAGTACTGACAGTCTGACAAATCTTACCTACATTGACTGCAGACATTTTTCAGTTAACAGGCCTTCTTCTTACTCTCGGTGGCCGTGGCCTGGGTCGTCTTAGATGAAGCTGGCGAAAATTTTGGTTTCGTTATTCAGCAAGAAAGAAGCAGCCGAATTTGTTTTATGTGTTGGCTGACCAAAAAATCGAAGAAAAAAAATACCATAAAACAAAATAAATTACTATAAACCGATATTCCTGTAATCTTGTAAATAATGATTACTCCCCCCACATACTCCAGCCAATGAAACTGGCCAGAATATTTGGAAGGAGTCATTATTATTTTAAGAAATGAAACTGGCCAGAATATTTGGAGGAAGTCATTATTATTTTAAGAAATGAAACTGGCCAGAATATTTGCAGAGAATAATTATTATTTTAAGAAATGAAACTTGCCAGAATATTTGGAGAGAGTAATTATCATTTTAAGAAATGAAAACGAAAGAACTAATGTCAAATGTATTTGCAGAAGTAAACACTGACGGCGCTGTTGGGAAAAGATGTAGCAAACGTATTAATATTTCTGGCCGCTTTCAGAAGAGAAAGAGTACAAAATAATGAAAGAGTTATTATCGTGCTACTACCTGTGAAGATGGCATGTGGATGAAAGTTACTCTTTTTTACAAGGTGGTCACCGCTTATCAAGGCCCGGAAGCCACTCAAGGATAAGGGTTATTGTAAGTACAGTACGTTAGTGTGGATATTTAACGTGTCTAATTAAGGGGGCGGTTCATCAGGAATTTGTTTACATTGGACTTGAAGACATCCAAGTTGTAGTCCGGTGGGAAGCAGGCAGACGGAACAGGGTTCCACAGGCGTGCACTGCTAAGAAAGAAGCTCTGTTCATGGAATCTACGTTTTGATTTAGGCATAGATAAAGAGTGGGGAAAGTTTTTGACAGTCGATTCAGCTAGACGGGTGTTTTTCGTAAAAGATTGGCAAGGGGACCAGAGATTGGAGCTCAGACGAGCACCTGCCATGGAAATAACGATAAAACAAAGATAGGCTCGCAACGTCTCTTCTGTGGGTAAGAGGTTGCAGGGAAAAGAAAAGGGCATCCCCCACTAAGCCACGAAGTCTATTTTGTACTCTGTCAAGGCAGGATAGGCTGTTTTTAGCAGCTCCTGCCAAGATATGGCAGCAGTATTCCATCCTTAGACGTAGTTGGCTTTTATATAGATAGAGAATTGCATCAGTAGTGAGATATCTTCTCTTCTAAAAATTAATATAATAATTTATTATAACAAATGAAAGCGACTGGTAATAATCACATAATCTACATTAGATAATGGCTAGGCGTTGGGCCATATTGAATTTTTATGTGGTGCCTGTGTTTAGAGATTACATTTAATTTAAATCTTTGTGAATGGATTGAATTTCAGATGTCTATTTGGTTATTCCAAACATTTAGATAGATTCGTAGATAGCAAAGGGGTCTATAGGCTGAGCGATTACGTAATTCCATATGAGTGGGTGCATAAAGATTCTATATAATTTGACTTATTTCAGAAATTGTATATGAAGAGGTTATATCAAATATGCATATGATAGTTTATTCCAAAATTGTATATATGCTGGGTTAGGTTATTGCAAAAATTGTATGTATTAAATACATATATATATATATATATATATATATATATATATATATATATATATATATATATACATATATACATACATATATATATATATATATATATATATATATATATATATATATATATATATATATATATATATATAAATGCGGGAGTGCCCCAAGGGTCTATCCTTGGACCTCTATTGTTCCTGATATTCATAAATGACCTCCCCGACAAAATTGCGTCTGATGACACCACACTCTATAATAGGCACGACGGGAAAACAAATGAACACATATCTAAAGTAATGGCAGAAACACTAGAGGATGACCTCCAATCTGTAGTGGAATGGGGACAAAAATGGATGGTCACGTTTAATGCCGCCAAGACTAAACTAGTTTCATTCAATAATTACAAGAACCCTTCTCTACCACTTATAGTAATGACCAACGACTCTTTATCTGAGAGTACATCTTTCAAACTCCTTGTCCTAACGTTCACAGGAAACATGAGTTGGAACAATTACATTGAAAACATTGCCAGGGCTGCTGCAAGGAAGGTGGGCTTTCTCTACCGTGCTAGTTGGAACAATTACATTGAGAGTATCACCAGGACCGCTGCGAAGAAGGTGGGTTCTCTCTACCGTGATAGAAAGATACTAACACCCGAAAGTATCCTGTATCTCTATAAGACCACCATTCGCCCATGTATAGAGTATTGCTGTCATATTTGGGCAGGTACATCTGTTACTAGTCTCTCGCTCCTTGACAAGGTTCAAAAGAGAGTCGAAAATCTGTTAGGCCCTGAACTGCCATCTAAGCTTCAGCCTCTGTCGCATCGACGAAATGTTGCATCGCTCTGCCTGTTCTACAAGTATTTTAGTGGTGAATGCTCTGACGAACTGCAAGCACTTGTGCCTCCACGACGTGAATACCCTCGACAAACCCGACAGGCTGCTAAATCCCACCCCACACCGTAGAGATCCCGAGGTATAAAAGATCTTTCTACTCCAGTAGTTTCTTCCCCAGAACTGCTAGACTCTGGAATTCCATTCCAGGTCCCTGCTTCCCCAACTGTACTGACGTACAGAAGTGTAACGTGGACCGACATCTTGCTGCCCAAATCCCTACATAGTACCCCAGTAATTGTTGCCCCTGATAGTAGCCCCCTACACCAAAGTGGCAATGTGCCTTGTTTGGGGTGAAAATGTAAGAAAAAAAAAAAATATATATATATATATATATATATATATATATATATATATATTGAGTTATTCCAAAATTTTATTTATTAAATGTGTATATATTGAGTGATTCCAAAATTATATATACAGGATGACCCAAAAAAGCAAAAGCTAAATGGAGGCCATCTAGAACATATGCTGTAGAACGTAGAAAAAAAGGCCAAAGACCCTAGTGTTTTGATGTGATGTTTGGAATATAAACTAGTTATGACCAAAGTTTCATTTCATTCGGACAAAACACTAAGAAACGGGGCCTAATTAGAGTTGGGCCCGTTTTTTAGGTCACCCTGTATAAATTGCGTTATTTCAAAATTATTAAATTTTTATATATATCAAGTTATTCTAGAATTGTATGCATTAAGTTCATACATAAACTAGATTCTTCACAAAATTACTAAATTTGCATATATATTGAGCTATTCCAAATTTATGTATAGATTAAATATATATAAATTACGTTATTCCAAAATTATTTGTTAGGAATAACATACATGTTAGTTTGTCAACTTTTTTGTAATTAAATCTGAGTAGTTTCGTAATTGCCGCGCGGCTTGGTTTGATTTTTTTTTTTTTTTTTTTAAGGAATTTTTTTTAGGAGTGTATCCATTTTTATAGCTTCTACCTCGTGGAATTCCAATTTTATTTTAATTTCATTCTCATACTCTAGTTTCAGAATATTTTTGTATAATAGTGATTTTAATTTTTAATGATAATTTTAATAATAATGATTTTAGTTTTTTGGTAGAGGTTCTTGTATCTGTGAAATAAATTGCAATTCAAAAAGGTTTTGTGATTGAATTATTTGAACATCAGAAAAATAAAATAATTTATCTCCATTATTCGAGAATATTATGGCGCCAGGGTATAAATTGTTAAGTTTATTACGAAGCAAGACAGTTTTTCACTTTGGTAAGAATCCTTTGGGTTTCTGTGTGAAGATTGTTGAGCTATTCTTTGCTAATTAATATTTGTCTCTATCATACTACATATTGCCAAGTAATGGTATCTTGGTGAGCTGCAGGATAGTGTAGTTTGAAGTATATATATTTAGGCAGCATTCTTTCTTTTAAGCATATTTCGTTGGATAAAACAGACAATTCGTGTCTGTTTGTTTGGGCCGTTTTCAATTTTCTGATTAATTTCTTTGCTTCATACAAGAATTAGCTGATGTAGTTGCCATAGTTACTGAAGGCCCAAGTACTTTCAAATTTATAAGCAAGGATAATTATCCGAACTTACTTAGGATTATTTATTTTAAAAAATGTTTAAATAAGTTCATTATTAGTAATTAATTTATTACTAGCCTGGGTGTCCGGCTTTGCCCGGGTGTTTGGAGATGTGTGTAGTAAGCAAGTGGGCAAAGAACGTGAAAAAAATGCGACGTCTTTGCTGTTGCACCCATCGCCAAACCGGGAGTGACGTAGGTTTAAATTAAGACTAGTCAATCGAAAAGAAGGGATGACTTTCAAAAATATTGGGAAAAAAACGGCCACTCCTTGAAGAAAAGTGGCCAGTTGAGGGTAAAGGAATTAATGTTTTTGCAAAATTTTTCGATATTTGTCGTCCGAAGGGTCGAGCTTAAAAACAGTACTTGTCACCTGAAAATCCGTTGCCTCTGACGAAAGTTTTTGCGAGACATACATACATACATGATGGTGATTGCAACGTCTTGTCAGACGAGTGCCACTTCCTCAGACATTTAAAATCCATGAGCCCAAATACCTGAGGGAGTATCTATACAAAGATGATGTTACAGAGTCTTAGCTTTGTACGACAGCTAAGTCTTTCTCTCGGTTCAAAATGTTGAGATCCAGCAACAATCAAGAGCAAGATAGCCAGCAACAAATTAAACTGCAGACCAGCTTAATGCGGGTAATGGTCTTCCGCTTTATAGTTTTTTAAATCAGAGATTTGCTTCTCCTAGTAAGGTTGTCTTCACCACGGCTTACGGGAGCCCTCTCCACCACAATACACATATACACACACACAAATATACAGGGTGCTAGTTGGCCGTTGACCCAGAAAAAGAGTTCATTCGCCCATACATGCATACATACATACATACATACATACATACATACATACATACATACATGCATTCATACATACATTTAAACTAACAGGTGAGATTTATATCATAGATTATATGCTTTAAATTACTCTTGTCACTATTATAAGCATTTTATGGTAGTATTACTATTATTCACATTTATTTGATTGAAATTTGTTTTGTAATTTTAGCTATTCTGGACAGTTATTTTAATTATTACTTTTAATAAGAATTAAAATGTCATCAACGTAACATAGGTAGATTGGTGGTTTTCTTTAAGACTAAAGATGTTATTTTTTACGTTGCACATGTATTAATTAGTAAATGTTGAACCTGATGCAGAACCCATGGCAACTTCATTTTTCTTTTGCATAAATATGGCAAAAAAAAAGCAAAGAAATTAATTAGAAGGTTGGAAAGGATCCAAACCAGAATAAGTATATATAAATTGCCGTTTTATTCAACGAAATATGTTTAAAAGAAGGAATAGTGCCTATATATGCATACAAAATGAATACTTAAAAGAACATGCACATTAGCTAGATCTTTTGCAGATAAATACGATTCCACGACTCATATATAACAAAGTTGTATTTTCTTTTTAAATAAATAGAAAAAAAGGTTTTTAATATGAATATTAATACATAAAAAACAAATTCATAGGAGTATATATATATATATATATATATATATATATATATATATATATATATATATATATATATATAAAATACCAGCGACGGTTGACGTTATGTTGTTTTGAAAAAACAAAAACCGAATGAATTTATAAAATGGTGATCAACGTTTCGTCCCTTATTGCAAGGGACATCTTCAGGATATTAAAAGGAAAAATGCAGAAGAAGAAAACGATCATAGATCATATGTAAGTGAAAAGGAAACTGTATTAGAATCCTACCCATATCGGGAAGGAAACTATAAATGTGTGTGTATGCGAAGGTTGGGCTGTTAGATATATATATATATATATATATATATATATATATATATATATATATATATATATATATATATATATACACTTTTAAAAATACGTTATTTAAATACATGTACACTTTTTCTACTCTAATCTTATTCATTTTGTTTAAATTATTTAAGGAACAACGGTTTGGGATAATAGTATGAATTAACCAGGATCTTTCTTTATATTTTGTTATTTGATTATTATTTTCACTATACTAAGGGTAAAATGGTAGAAGCCCTTTCTTTGCGTAATAGTATTAGTGTTTAATATTAGTGCTGACTCTAAAAGTCTTCTTGTGGCTCTATCTATCACGAATTTTATAATTTTCGCATGATCTAAATTAAATGAATGATCGTGTTCCGCACAATAGCAAAAGAGTGCATTTAGAGCGTTACCATTCCTTATATCTCTTCTGTATTCATAAAGTCTTAGTTTCAATTTACGCTGTGTCTCACCTATGTATGCTTGTTGGAAGTCGTTACATGGGATGAAATATATAACCGGCGTTGGATGTGAGTGTTTTGGGAGAGTGTTTGGTAGTTTTTAATGTGTTTTATTGTTGTGAAAGTTGTTTGTATCAAGTGAAAACCAAGTCTATTAAGAGTGTCGTAGATTTTTGTATTTTTACTAAAAAATGTCTTTTTCACTAAAACACCCCCCCAAAAAAAAAATTCCTATAGGGGTTGCAAATCCGGTGAGTGTGAACAGTACTCGATACTTCCGCTTCGTCTTAACTATCTGTTTCGCATGTGACTATCTAGATATGCTCTTACGTCATGATGATAGTGGGGAAGTGCTCCATCCTGCTGGAAGAGCCATTCTTTATTCCTAAACATCTCTTGGGAACATAATATAGCGTATTCATGTAGTAAGTTGAGATAATTTAAAGAGTTTATATATATTATTAGTACAACCTTTATGTAACTCCAAAAATAATACATACATTGGGCATACAACGACAACGTTGTCCTGGCAAATAACGATGCATCTAAATAATACTAGTTCTATATATAAACTTTTGATAAAAGAACATAACTGTTCCCCCTCCAATCTTAGAAAGATCCTCGTAAACAATATAAAAATTATAGAACAGGAAAATAATATTAAAAAATTAGAAATTCTTGAAGCGTCATATATTAGAACCACGATAAATGATATCGCATTCGAGAAAAGCAGTAACGTTCTAAAATGTCTTGCGTAGTTCGTAATGGACGGACTTTGTTAACGGCGTATATATATTTTATATATTTTAACTTATCACCGTTTACTGTATATTTTAGTTTTCACGTTTAATTTCTCATTTTCGCTCCTTCGGACTTTTACTTCAACACCTGATGATGATTCGTGGACAAATCGAAAGCGCTTGCGCCAGCAACAACTATGGAATTTTTATTAATATTTTTGATTTTGATACTGTTGTGTCTGTACAAATAATTAACAAGAACACGAAAGTAAAGGTATACAATAATATATTAGGAAGAAAAGTTATACAATATTTACATGTCTTCAGATATACCTCAGTTGGAGATATTCCGGAATGTGGCGTGTTACATGTCTTACTGGAGGCAGCATAAGCGTCTTGCCTAGTTGACGGCCGTTGCCGGACTCCCCCGGTATTGGTGATTGATACCTTTATATATCTCACTCATACGCCTATGTTAATTAGTAGGCGTCTCCACAACACCCCCTCCCAAGATTTGAAGTCGTGTAGCTTTTAATATCTTTTATTCTTGGGGTTCATTATAATTGATTCTGTAAACTTTCTTTTTCTTTGCCGATCTTCTCTGTTCGGGCATGGTTTGTGGTGGTTCGATATCAAACGCTTCGTATAGTATATCAATTGGATCTTCCTTTTCATCAGGTTTGTCATGTTTGTTGTCTTTTATATTCTCAATTGGTTTTGATGTCTTCTGTGTATCCCTTTTGAACCTTTTATCATGTAGACCAAGTCGCCGATACGTTTATCTACCGTACCAAACTCGCAATATGAAATATTATTTTTTCATACATTTAAAATATACACGATCACCGGGTTTGAACCGAACCTTTTCCGTGATGTGTGCGTAGTTTGATGGACGATTGCTTGCTTTTGTATTAATTTATCAAATGGTGATTTTATTTTTCTAGCAAACATTAATTCTGCTGGCGATAATTTCGACGGTGTATTTGGGTTCTTAGTTATCCTGTATATTTGCAGGAATTGCTGTAATGCTTTATCCGTTGGGGTCCCTATTGATTTTTTAATTGCACGTTTTATCGCATCTACGAACCTTTCCGCTAATCCATTTGATTTAGGATGGAATGATCGTGTAGTTATATGTTTTACCTGAAAAGTGTCACAAAAGTCCTTGAAATCACTTGATATAAATTGTGTTCTGTTATCTGTGACTATAATGTCTGGCACACCAAAACGTGCAAATGTCTCATGCAAAAAAATTATTGTGTTATTTGTCGTCGGGTTCTTGAAACGCTTTACTTCAGGCCATCTGGAAAAACTATCTACTACAATTAGGTAGTATTGTCCTTTGGTCGGTCCAGCAAATTTTATATGAATGCGTGACTATGGATGGTCAGTTTTTTTCCAAGGTTTATGGACTATCGGTGGTGCCTTTGCGGCTAACGTACAACCTTTACACTTGTTTACTGTTAGTGCAATATACACATCCATGTTGCGCCAGTAAACGTAACTCCGCATAAGTGCCTTCATCCTATTTATACCCGGGTGTCCTGTATGAAAATCACGTAAGACTTTTTCTGCAAGGTTTTCGGGATAACAACTCTTTCACTATATAACAAAACATCATTGCATACGGAAAATATGCTTGGTGTTTTTTCACCATTTTTCCTTATTTTTTCTTTATATCTGTGGTGACATCATCATTTTCAGCCTCTCTTTTAATATCGGTTAACGTGACTCGTAATTATTTTATTATATTCGCCACCATGTTTTTTTCCTCATAATTTGAACGCATAGCTGCAACTACTGATTCTTCAAGGGTTTCCTCCATTTTCGGTATAAGCCTTGACAGGCTATTCGTATGACCTATTTTTTTCGAATCCAGATGTTTTATTTGAAAGTCATAATTTAGCAAGATCGTACCCCAACGGAGTAGGCGATTTGCCGTATATACTGGCAAGTCCTTTTTGGAGCCGAAGATTGTCACTAGGGGCTTGTGATCTGTTTCCAGTATAAAGTGTCTCCCCTACAGGTAACGAGGGAATTTCGTCACCGCGAAAATAATGCTTAACCCCTCTTTTTCTATTTGAGAGTAAGCCTTTTCTGCCGGAAGTAGTGTCCTTGAGGCGTGAGCTATAGGTTTCTTCGATCCATCTGGCAGAATATGCTGTATGCATGCTCCTATACCATAAGAGCTTGCGTCGCTTGTAACACTTATTTCTAATTTTGGGTCGTAATAGGTTAAAAATAGATCGGACGTCAGCGTCTTTTTAATTTTCTCAAATGCGTCTTGACATTCTTTTGTCCATATCCATGGTGTTTCTTTCTTTAATAACTCGTTAAGCGGAGCTCTTAGGTCTTGCATTCCTTTGATAAATATTTGGTAGTAGTTTGCGAGACTCAAGAAGCTCTGTAGAGTCGTCACGTTATGTGGTGCCGACATGTTTTTAATTGCTGTCGATCTTTCCGGGTCTGGGCGTCGACCAACTTTATTTATTATTTGCCCTAAATATTTGATTTCGTCTAAACAAAATTCGCATTTGTTTTCTTTCACCTTGAATCCGTATTCGTTTATTCTCGTGAATTCTTCTTTTAGATGCTCTTGGTGTTCACTTATGGACGCGCTCCTTATGATTATGTAATCCCGGTATGCACAAGCACAATCTATTCCGTTCAGCATTGTATCCATTGCTTGTTGGAAAATCGCCGGCGCGACTTTGATCCTGAAGGGTAGACGGTTGTATTTGAACACCCCTTTGTGCGTATTAATGCATAATATCTTTGAGCATTCTTCTTCCATCAGAATTTGTAAATAGGCGTCGGACAAATCTATTTTTGAAAAAATTTTGCCACCATTTAGTCTCGCAAATATCTCCTCAGGGCTTGGTAAACGGTAGTGATGGTCTTTTAAATTATTTTTTAGGCCTGTAGAAAAGTCTGCACAGACTCGAATTTGTTCCGACTTTTTTTTTTACGTACATCGTAGGGGCTGCCCAGACGCTAGTTTCGATTTTCGATAAGATGCTTGTTTTTTCGAGTCTATCTAGCTCGCTATTTATTTTGTCTAAACCGGCAAACGGTACGTTCTGCTTTTTCTTAAACGCTGGTGTTGCATCCTTTTTAGCTCGAACAAAGCCTTAAATTTATTGCATCTTCCCAGTCCAGTAGTAAATATTTATGGGAATTTCTTTTTTAGATCATTTATAATATTTTCTGATGTTGGGGTGCAACTGGTTATTTTTCTACAAAAAGCGTCCATTGGTTAATCCCAACGATTGAATTTTTCAATCCAGTCAATTCCCAGTAAGTTTTCGCTTTCTTTAATTACGAAGATTTTCAATTTTTTCGTCGGGCCATTTAAATTAATGAGCAGGATGACCTCTCCTTCGAATTGTATTTCGTCTCCTATCACTGTTCGTGCACCTTTACTTGACTTTTGAAGAGTCGGTTTATCCAGCTTTTTCCAAGTGTTGGCGTTTATTAACGACAAATCCGATCCAGAGTCAAGCTGAAATTTCACTTGTTTATAGAAAATATTTACTGATACATATTTTCGTAAATTATTTTTCCCTTTATCGTCTGTTGTCATTTGGTGTACTCTATTTTTTGTTCTGCAGCAAACATTCTTATGTCCAACTTTATCGCAATTGTAGCACCTGATATTTTTGTAAGGACAATCCTTTTCCAAATGTTTATCATCACATCCTCTGCAATTATTACCTGATACTGTCTTTTTATAATTCCTTTGATTATTATCGCAATTTCGTTTTCTGTAGTTATTATATCCACTATTATCATAATTTTGTTTTCTGTAGTTATTATAATTTAAGTATTTATAATTTGGGTATTTTTTTGAATTTTGACTAGTCTTAAAATTTCTTTGTCCTTAGTTTCTGACAGGTTTTTTTTAATCTTCCTAATGTACGCCACTCCTGCTTCTTCTATATCCCTGGAATCTTTTTTTAGTGATACTGCCCTTTGGCAATCTTCTGCTAATTTCTGAAATGTCAGGCCTTGTTCTGTCTCTAATTTTGAGAGAACGCGTCTTCGGATCTCTGAATTTTTTGTGGATACTAGACCCTATGCAAAGGTTAAGCATTTGAAATCGTTCACTGTCAGTTCCGATAATTCTTAAGATTCATACATGACTATCCCTTATGGAAAAGAGACATGTTCGGTCCGAATAACTCCTTAAGAAACTTTATGGTCTCAGCGAAATCTAACTGATTCGTTCTCCTTGGCAATATGAAATCAACAAATTTGCAATGTTCCCTGGTACCAAGCTTTCGAAGTAATAAACTTACTTACTTTCCATTTGGCCAGTTTTCGCAGTCTGTTTCAAAAATATCTTCATACCTTTTGAAGTATGCATCAGAAGTTTTATCCTCTTCCGGTAAGTATGTGAACACATCTATGCTGTTAACATTTGTTGTGTTGGAGAAGGTTGTATTACTTTCTTGTATGGAATTAGCTGTTAATCTTTCTAATAATTTTTTCTGTTCAACTTGCATCTGCCCGAACCTTTCTTCCTGCCTTTCTAGGCATTTTATATAGCGTATAGCGCTTGCTGTTCTTTTTGTAAGATCTGCTGATTCTGCATGAACTGTGTCATTATTTTAGCAAATTCCTCCATCTTGTTTTTTTTTCCAAAGATTAGAAAAATCAGTCTATTTTACTAATTCACTTTTTACAATAACTACGAACAACCGTTTTTAGGTTCGCTTTTTTTTCTTTTTTTTTTTGTGTCAACCGAATTCTATCGATATTTTATTTTTTGCGTTGAACCTTTCTTTTTCCCTTTTTCTATTGAGGGATAAAAAATGTATTTTAATTTTTTCTCTTAATCCATTAATTCTTGATTATGTACAAGAAAAAAAATCCTTTCTTAGTACAGCTGAAAAAATATCACTTTTCTCCTTCAAGACAATTTGCATAAATTTGTTTACGGTGTACTAGCGAAAACATCTTTTTTTTCTTTGACTTTCGTAGTTACTTTGAAATGGTCCCTTTTCTCCTTCAAGACAATTTGCATAATTTAGTTCACAATGTACTAGCGAAACCCTTTTTTTTTCTTTGACTTTCGTAGTCACTTTGAAATGGTTATTGGTATTTTGCTTTCAAGTCTCCAGTGTTTGAATAACTCGTTCGACAATTTTGTAGTTACTTTCGTTTGTTTTTCTTTTGTTTTGAGTAAATCTTCGCTCGACAAATTTTTGAAGTTACTTTCGTTTGTTTTTCTTGTGTTTTGTTTTGTGCTGTTTTTTTTTTGTTTCGATCGTGATAACTTTTCGCGTAAATTATTTTTCGAATACTGTGTTGTGTCTAACAGTGAATTCTTGAGTAAATCTTTTCCAAAATCCTCGATGTTACTGTTGTTTTCAAACAGTAGGTTTTTCTGTTTTTTCCCTTCGAGTACGTTTTTTTTTTCAATCTTTCTCGAGTACGTATTTTTAGTACACCACTGTTGAATAGTGGATTTTCCCGCGTAAGTCTTTTTTCGAATTCTCGAGGACACTGTTGTGTTTAATAGTGGATTTCATCCTGCGTAAGTATTTTTCGAATTCTTTACGCCACTGTTGTGTTTATTAGTGGATTTTATCCTGCGTAAGTCTTTTTTTTTTAATTCTCGACGCCGCTGTTGTGTTTTAATAGTGGATTTTATCCCGCGTAAGTCTTTTTTCTAATTCCCGTCGCCACTGTTGTGTCTGCACAAATAATTAACAAGAACACGAAAGTAAAGCTATACAACAATATATTAGGAAGAAAAGTTATATACATATTTACATGCCTTCAGATATACTTCAGTTGGAGATATTCGGGCAGGTGACGTGTTGCATGTCTTACTGGAGGCAGCGTAAGCGTCTTGCCTAGTTGGCGGCCGTTACCGGACTCCCCCGGTATTGGTGATTGATACCTTTATATATCTCACTCATACGCCTATGTTAATTAGTAGGCGTCTCCACAACCGATACAAAAAAGATTATACGGAAAATCGAAACATTCAAACAAGGAATCATAAAGCAAAGTGTCTCCGTTGCATTTAATAATATTTGCTTGAATGAAAAAATACTGCCTATATATATATATATATATATATATATATATATATATATATATATATATATATATATATATATATATATATATATATATATATATATAGTGGCGATATCATAGATCCTAGTCAAAGTCGATCAACCATGCTGGTAAATTCTCATGAAACATTTATTGTTAATAAAAAAAAACAGTCAAAAGTTTAATTCCCAAACACTAAGTTGGACAAGAAAACATCTGGTAAAACCAAAAAGATTACACAGGTTAACTTGGGTGTTTTTGCCGAATTATTGAAAGATACATTCTCACGGTGAACTAACAATATTGGATAAATGAGAACGTTGATTTGGTAAAGAAAACATAAAAAGAAAAAAACAGACGATATTGATTTACAATTCTCTTTGTTTTCGTTAAGAGAAAAAGAAAGGAAAGTCCAAAATATATTAATCTACAATTATCTCTGTATTGAAAAAGAGCTAATAAAC